>NW_026600527.1:136134-203634 GCF_029448725.1 Salvelinus fontinalis
TCTATAACAACACCAGGTTACTGTAGTCTATAACAACCCAACACCAGGTTACTGTAGTCTATATCAACCCAACACCAGGTTACTGTAGTCTATAACAACCCAGCACCAGGTTACTGTAGTCTATAACAACCCAACACCAGGTTACTGTAGTCTATAACAACACCAGGTTACTGTAGTCTATAACAACCCAACCCCAGGTTACTGTAGTCTATAACAACACCAGGTTACTGTAGTCTATAACAACCCAACACCAGGTTACTGTAGTCTATAACAACCCAACACCAGGTTACTGTAGTCTATAACAACCCAACACCAGGTTACTGTAGTCTATAACAACCCAACACCAGGTTACTGTAGTCTATAACAACACCAGGTTACTGTAGTCTATAACAACCCAACCCCAGGTTACTGTAGTCTATAACAACACCAGGTTACTGTAGTCTATAACAACACCAGGTTACTGTAGTCTATAACAACCCAACCCCAGGTTACTGTAGTCTATAACAACACCAGGTTACTGTAGTCTATAACAACCCAACACCAGGTTACTGTAGTCTATAACAACACCAGGTTACTGTAGTCTATACCAACCCAACACCAGGTTACTGTAGTCTATAACAACCCAACACCAGGTTACTGTAGTCTATAACAACACCAGGTTACTGTAGTCTATAACAACACCAGGTTACTGTAGTCTATAACAACCAAACACCAGGTTACTGTAGTCTATAACAACCCCAGGTTACTGTAGTCTATAAAAACCCAACACCAGGTTACTGTAGTCTATAACAACCCAACACCAGGTTACTGTAGTCTATAACAACCCAACACCAGGTTACTGTAGTCTATAACAACACCAGGTTACTGTAGTCTATAACAACACCAGGTTACTGTAGTCTATAACAACCCAACCCCAGGTTACTGTAGTCTATAACAACACCAGGTTACTGTAGTCTATAACAACACCAGGTTACTGTAGTCTATAACAACACCAGGTTACTGTAGTCTATAACAACACCAGGTTACTGTAGTCTATAACAACACCAGGTTACTGTAGTCTATAACAACCCAACACCAGGTTACTGTAGTCTATAACAACCCAACCCCAGGTTACTGTAGTCTATAACAACACCAGGTTACTGTAGTCTATAACAACACCAGGTTACTGTAGTCTATAACAACCCAACCCCAGGTTACTGTAGTCTATAACAACCCAACACCAGGTTACTGTAGTCTATAACAACACCAGGTTACTGTAGTCTATATTAACCCAACACCAGGTTACTGTAGTCTATAACAACCCAACACCAGGTTACTGTAGTCTATAACAACACCAGGTTACTGTAGTCTATAACAACACCAGGTTACTGTAGTCTATAACAACACCAGGTTACTGTAGTCTATAACAACACCAGGTTACTGTAGTCTATAACAACACCAGGTTACTGTAGTCTATAACAACACCAGGTTACTGTAGTCTATAACAACACCAGGTTACTGTAGTCTATAACAACACCAGGTTACTGTAGTCTATAACAACACCAGGTTACTGTAGTCTATAACAACCCCAGGTTACTGTAGTCTATAACAACCCAACACCATGTTACTGTAGTCTATAACAACCCAACACCAGGTTACTGTAGTCTATAACAACCCCAGGTTACTGTAGTCTATAACAACCCAACACCATGTTACTGTAGTCTATAACAACCCAACCCCAGGTTACTGTAGTCTATAACAACACCAGGTTACTGTAGTCTATAACAACCCAACACCAGGTTACTGTAGTCTATAACAACCCAACCCCAGGTTACTGTAGTCTATAACAACACCAGGTTACTGTAGTCTATAACAACCCAACCCCAGGTTACTGTAGTCTATAACAACCCAACACCAGGTTACTGTAGTCTATAACAACACCAGGTTACTCTAGTCTATAACAACCCAACACCAGGTTACTGTAGTCTATAACAACACCAGGTTACTGTAGTCTATAACAACCCCAGGTTACTGTAGTCTATAACAACCCAACACTAGGTTACTGTAGTCTATAACAACCCAACACCAGGTTACTGTAGTCTATAACAACCCCAGGTTACTGTAGTCTATAACAACCCAACACCAGGTTACTGTAGTCTATAACAACCCAACACCAGGTTACTGTAGTCTATAACAACACCAGGTTACTGTAGTCTATAACAACCCCAGGTTACTGTAGTCTATAACAACCCAACACCAGGTTACTGTAGTCTATAACAACACCAGGTTACTGTAGTCTATAACAACACCAGGTTACTGTAGTCTATAACAACACCAGGTTACTGTAGTCTATAACAACCCAACACCAGGTTACTGTAGTCTATAACAACACCAGGTTACTGTAGTCTATAACAACCCAACACCAGGTTACTGTAGTCTATAACAACCCAACCCCAGGTTACTGTAGTCTATAACAACACCAGGTTACTGTAGTCTATAACAACCCAACACCAGGTTACTGTAGTCTATAACAACACCAGGTTACTGTAGTCTATAACAACCCAACACCTGGTTACTGTAGTCTATAACAACACCAGGTTACTGTAGTCTATAACAACACCAGGTTACTGTAGTCTATAACAACACCAGGTTACTGTAGTCTATAACAACACCAGGTTACTGTAGTCTATAACAACACCAGGTTACTGTAGTCTATAACAACACCAGGTTACTGTAGTCTATAACAACACCAGGTTACTGTAGTCTATAACAACACCAGGTTACTGTAGTCTATAACAACACCAGGTTACTGTAGTCTATAACAACACCAGGTTACTGTAGTCTATAACAACCCAACACCAGGTTACTGTAGTCTATAACAACCCCAGGTTACTGTAGTCTATAACAACCCAACACCAGGTTACTGTAGTCTATAACAACCCAACACCAGGTTATTGTAGTCTATAACAACCCAACACCAGGTTACTGTAGTCTATAACAACACCAGGTTACTGTAGTCTATAACGACCCAACACCAGGTTACTGTAGTCTATAACAACCCAACACCAGGTTACTGTAGTCTATAACAACCCAACACCAGGTTACTGTAGTCTATAACAACCCAACACCAGGTTACTGTAGTCTATAACAACCCAACACCAGGTTACTGTAGTCTATAACAACACCAGGTTACTGTAGTCTATAACAACCCAACACCAGGTTACTGTAGTCTATAACAACCCAACACCAGGTTACTGTAGTCTATAACAACCCCAGGTTACTGTAGTCTATAACAACCCAACACCAGGTTACTGTAGTCTATAACAACCCAACACCAGGTTACTGTAGTCTATAACAACACCAGGTTACTGTAGTCTATAACAACACCAGGTTACTGTAGTCTATAACAACCCAACACCAGGTTACTGTAGTCTATAACAACCCAACACCAGGTTACTGTAGTCTATAACAACCCAACACCAGGTTACTGTAGTCTATAACAACACCAGGTTACTGTAGTCTATAACAACCCCAGGTTACTGTAGTCTATAACAACACCAGGTTACTGTAGTCTATAACAACCCAACACCAGGTTACTGTAGTCTATAACAACCCAACACCAGGTTACTGTAGTCTATAACAACCCAACACCAGGTTACTGTAGTCTATAACAACCCAACACCAGGTTACTGTAGTCTATAACAACCCCAGGTTACTGTAGTCTATAACAACCCAACACCAGGTTACTGTAGTCTATAACAACACCAGGTTACTGTAGTCTATAACAACACCAGGTTACTGTAGTCTATAACAACACCAGGTTACTGTAGTCTATAACAACCCAACCCCAGGTTACTGTAGTCTATAACAACACCAGGTTACTGTAGTCTATAACAACACCAGGTTACTGTAGTCTATAACAACCCAACACCAGGTTACTGTAGTCTATAACAACCCAACACCAGGTTACTGTAGTCTATAACAACACCAGGTTACTGTAGTCTATAACAACACCAGGTTACTGTAGTCTATAACAACACCAGGTTACTGTAGTCTATAACAACCCAACCCCAGGTTACTGTAGTCTATAACAACACCAGGTTACTGTAGTCTATAACAACCCAACACCAGGTTACTGTAGTCTATAACAACACCAGGTTACTGTAGTCTATAACAACCCAACACCAGGTTACTGTAGTCTATAACAACCCACCACCAGGTTACTGTAGTCTATAACAACCCAACCCCAGGTTACTGTAGTCTATAACAACACCAGGTTACTGTAGTCTATAACAACCCCAGGTTACTGTAGTCTATAACAACCCAACACCAGGTTACTGTAGTCTATAACAACACCTGGTTACTGTAGTCTATAACAACACCAGGTTACTGTAGTCTATAACAACACCAGGTTACTGTAGTCTATAACAACCCAACACCAGGTTACTGTAGTCTATAACAACCCAACACCAGGTTACTGTAGTCTATAACAACCCACCACCAGGTTACTGTAGTCTATAACAACCCAACACCAGGTTACTGTAGTCTATAACAACCCAACACCAGGTTACTGTAGTCTATAACAACACCAGGTTACTGTAGTCTATAACAACCCCAGGTTACTGTAGTCTATAACAACACCAGGTTACTGTAGTCTATAACAACCCAACACCAGGTTACTGTAGTCTATAACAACCCAACACCAGGTTACTGTAGTCTATAACAACCCAACCCCAGGTTACTGTAGTCTATAACAACCCAACACCAGGTTACTGTAGTCTATAACAACCCAACACCAGGTTACTGTAGTCTATAACAACACCAGGTTACTGTAGTCTATAACAACACCAGGTTACTGTAGTCTATAACAACCCAACACCAGGTTACTGTAGTCTATAACAACCCAACACCAGGTTACTGTAGTCTATAACAACCCCAGGTTACTGTAGTCTATAACAACCCAACACCATGTTACTGTAGTCTATAACAACACCAGGTTACTGTAGTCTATATCAACCCAACACCAGGTTACTGTAGTCTATAACAACCCAACCCCAGGTTACTGTAGTCTATAACAACACCAGGTTACTGTAGTCTATAACAACACCAGGTTACTGTAGTCTATAACAACACCAGGTTACTGTAGTCTATAACAACACCAGGTTACTGTAGTCTATAACAACCCCAGGTTACTGTAGTCTATAACAACACCAGGTTACTGTAGTCTATAACAACCCAACACCAGGTTACTGTAGTCTATAACAACCCAACACCAGGTTACTGTAGTCTATAACAACCCAACCCCAGGTTACTGTAGTCTATAACAACCCAACACCAGGTTACTGTAGTCTATAACAACCCAACACCAGGTTACTGTAGTCTATAACAACACCTGGTTACTGTAATATATAACAACCCAACACCAGGTTACTGTAGTCTATAACAACCCACCACCAGGTTACTGTAGTCTATAACAACCCAACCCCAGGTTACTGTAGTCTATAACAACCCAACACCAGGTTACTGTAGTCTATAACAACCCAACACCAGGTTACTGTAGTCTATAACAACACCAGGTTACTGTAGTCTATAACAACCCACCACCAGGTTACTGTAGTCTATAACAACCCAACACCAGGTTACTGTAGTCTATAACAACCCAACACCAGGTTACTGTAGTCTATAACAACCCCAGGTTACTGTAGTCTATAACAACCCAACACCAGGTTACTGTAGTCTATAACAACCCAACCCCAGGTTACTGTAGTCTATAACAACACCAGGTTACTGTAGTCTATAACAACCCAACCCCAGGTTACTGTAGTCTATAACAACCCAACCCCAGGTTACTGTAGTCTATAACAACCCAACACCAGGTTACTGTAGTCTATAACAACCCAACACCAGGTTACTGTAGTCTATAACAACCCAACCCCAGGTTACTGTAGTCTATAACAACACCAGGTTACTGTAGTCTATAACAACACCAGGTTACTGTAGTCTATAACAACCCAACACCAGGTTACTGTAGTCTATAACAACACCAGGTTACTGTAGTCTATAACAACCCAACACCAGGTTACTGTAGTCTATAACAACCCAACACCAGGTTACTGTAGTCTATAACAACACCAGGTTACAGTAGTCTATAACAACCCCAGGTTACTGTAGTCTATAACAACCCAACCCCAGGTTACTGTAGTCTATAACAACCCCAGGTTACTGTAGTCTATAACAACCCAACACCAGGTTACTGTAGTCTATAACAACCCAACACCAGGTTACTGTAGTCTATAACAACCCAACACCAGGTTACTGTAGTCTATAACAACACCAGGTTACTGTAGTCTATAACAACCCAACCCCAGGTTACTGTAGTCTATAACAACCCCAGGTTACTGTAGTCTATAACAACCCCAGGTTACTGTAGTCTATAACAACCCAACACATGGTTACTGTAGTCTATAACAACCCCATGTTACTGTAGTCTATAACAACCCAACCCCAGGTTACTGTAGTCTATAACAACCCAACACCAGGTTACTGTAGTCTATAACAACCCAACACCAGGTTACTGTAGTCTATAACAACACCAGGTTACTGTAGTCTATAACAACACCAGGTTACTGTAGTCTATAACAACCCCAGGTTACTGTAGTCTATAACAACCCAACACCTGGTTACTGTAGTCTATAACAACACCAGGTTACTGTAGTCTATAACAACCCAACACCAGGTTACTGTAGTATATAACAACCCAACCCCAGGTTACTGTAGTCTATAACAACACCAGGTTACTGTAGTCTATAACAACCCAACCCCAGGTTACTGTAGTCTATAACAACCCAACCCCAGGTTACTGTAGTCTATAACAACCCAACACCAGGTTACTGTAGTCTATAACAACCCAACACCAGGTTACTGTAGTCTATAACAACCCAACACCAGGTTACTGTAGTCTATAACAACACCAGGTTACTGTAGTCTATAACAACACCAGGTTACTGTAGTCTATAACAACCCAACACCAGGTTACTGTAGTCTATAACAACACCAGGTTACTGTAGTCTATAACAACCCAACACCAGGTTACTGTAGTCTATAACAACCCAACACCAGGTTACTGTAGTCTATAACAACACCAGGTTACTGTAGTCTATAACAACCCCAGGTTACTGTAGTCTATAACAACCCAACCCCAGGTTACTGTAGTCTATAACAACCCCAGGTTACTGTAGTCTATAACAACCCAACACCAGGTTACTGTAGTCTATAACAACCCAACACCAGGTTACTGTAGTCTATAACAACCCAACACCAGGTTACTGTAGTCTATAACAACACCAGGTTACTGTAGTCTATAACAACCCAACCCCAGGTTACTGTAGTCTATAACAACCCCAGGTTACTGTAGTCTATAACAACCCCAGGTTACTGTAGTCTATAACAACCCAACACCAGGTTACTGTAGTCTATAACAACCCCATGTTACTGTAGTCTATAACAACCCAACCCCAGGTTACTGTAGTCTATAACAACCCAACACCAGGTTACTGTAGTCTATAACAACCCAACACCAGGTTACTGTAGTCTATAACAACACCAGGTTACTGTAGTCTATAACAACACCAGGTTACTGTAGTCTATAACAACCCCAGGTTACTGTAGTCTATAACAACCCAACACCTGGTTACTGTAGTCTATAACAACACCAGGTTACTGTAGTCTATAACAACCCAACACCAGGTTACTGTAGTCTATAACAACCCAACACCAGGTTACTGTAGTCTATAACAACACCAGGTTACTGTAGTCTATAACAACCCAACACCAGGTTACTGTAGTCTATAACAACCCAACACCAGGTTACTGTAGTCTATAACAACACCAGATTACTGTAGTCTATAACAACCCCAGGTTACTGTAGTCTATAACAACCCAACACCATGTTACTGTAGTCTATAACAACCCAACACCAGGTTACTGTAGTCTATAACAACACCAGGTTACTGTAGTCTATAACAACCCAACACCTGGTTACTGTAGTCTATAACAACCCAACACCAGGTTACTGTAGTCTATAACAACCCAACACCATGTTACTGTAGTCTATAACAACCCAACACCAGGTTACTGTAGTCTATAACAACACCAGGTTACTGTAGTCTATAACAACACAACACCAGGTTACTGTAGTCTATAACAACACCAGGTTACTGTAGTCTATAACAACCCAACACCAGGTTACTGTAGTCTATAACAACACCAGGTTACTGTAGTCTATAACAACACCAGGTTACTGTAGTCTATAACAACCCAACACCAGGTTACTGTAGTCTATAACAACCCAACACCAGGTTACTGTAGTCTATAACAACCCCAGGTTACTGTAGTCTATAACAACACCAGGTTACTGTAGTCTATAACAACCCAACACCAGGTTACTGTAGTCTATAACAACCCAACACCAGGTTACTGTAGTCTATAACAACACCAGGTTAATGTAGTCTATAACAACCCAACACCTGGTTACTGTAGTCTATAACAACACCAGGTTACTGTAGTCTATAACAACCCAACACCAGGTTACTGTAGTCTATAACAACACCAGGTTACTGTAGTCTATAACAACACCAGGTTACTGTAGTCTATAACAACCCAACACCAGGTTACTGTAGTCTATAACAACCCCAGGTTACTGTAGTCTATAACAACCCAACACCAGGTTACTGTAGTCTATAACAACCCAACACCAGGTTACTGTAGTCTATAACAACACCAGGTTACTGTAGTCTATAACAACCCAACCCCAGGTTACTGTAGTCTATAACAACCCCAGGTTACTGTAGTCTATAACAACCCAACACCAGGTTACTGTAGTCTATAACAACCCAACACCTGGTTACTGTAGTCTATAACAACCCAACCCCAGGTTACTGTAGTCTATAACAACCCAACACCAGGTTACTGTAGTCTATAACAACCCAACACCAGGTTACTGTAGTCTATAACAACCCAACACCATGTTACTGTAGTCTATAACAACCCAACACCAGGTTACTGTAGTCTATAACAACACCAGGTTACTGTAGTCTATAACAACACCAGGTTACTGTAGTCTATAACAACCCAACACCAGGTTACTGTAGTCTATAACAACACCAGGTTACTGTAGTCTATAACAACCCAACACCAGGTTACTGTAGTCTATAACAACCCAACACCAGGTTACTGTAGTCTATAACAACACCAGGTTACTGTAGTCTATAACAACCCCAGGTTACTGTAGTCTATAACAACCCAACCCCAGGTTACTGTAGTCTATAACAACCCCAGGTTACTGTAGTCTATAACAACCCAACACCAGGTTACTGTAGTCTATAACAACCCAACACCAGGTTACTGTAGTCTATAACAACCCAACACCAGGTTACTGTAGTCTATAACAACACCAGGTTACTGTAGTCTATAACAACCCAACCCCAGGTTACTGTAGTCTATAACAACCCCAGGTTACTGTAGTCTATAACAACCCCAGGTTACTGTAGTCTATAACAACCCAACACCAGGTTACTGTAGTCTATAACAACCCCATGTTACTGTAGTCTATAACAACCCAACCCCAGGTTACTGTAGTCTATAACAACCCAACACCAGGTTACTGTAGTCTATAACAACCCAACACCAGGTTACTGTAGTCTATAACAACACCAGGTTACTGTAGTCTATAACAACACCAGGTTACTGTAGTCTATAACAACCCCAGGTTACTGTAGTCTATAACAACCCAACACCTGGTTACTGTAGTCTATAACAACACCAGGTTACTGTAGTCTATAACAACCCAACACCAGGTTACTGTAGTCTATAACAACCCAACACCAGGTTACTGTAGTCTATAACAACACCAGGTTACTGTAGTCTATAACAACCCAACACCAGGTTACTGTAGTCTATAACAACCCAACACCAGGTTACTGTAGTCTATAACAACACCAGGTTACTGTAGTCTATAACAACCCCAGGTTACTGTAGTCTATAACAACCCAACACCATGTTACTGTAGTCTATAACAACCCAACACCAGGTTACTGTAGTCTATAACAACACCAGGTTACTGTAGTCTATAACAACCCAACACCTGGTTACTGTAGTCTATAACAACCCAACACCAGGTTACTGTAGTCTATAACAACCCAACACCATGTTACTGTAGTCTATAACAACCCAACACCAGGTTACTGTAGTCTATAACAACACCAGGTTACTGTAGTCTATAACAACACAACACCAGGTTACTGTAGTCTATAACAACACCAGGTTACTGTAGTCTATAACAACCCAACACCAGGTTACTGTAGTCTATAACAACACCAGGTTACTGTAGTCTATAACAACACCAGGTTACTGTAGTCTATAACAACCCAACACCAGGTTACTGTAGTCTATAACAACCCAACACCAGGTTACTGTAGTCTATAACAACCCCAGGTTACTGTAGTCTATAACAACACCAGGTTACTGTAGTCTATAACAACCCAACACCAGGTTACTGTAGTCTATAACAACCCAACACCAGGTTACTGTAGTCTATAACAACACCAGGTTAATGTAGTCTATAACAACCCAACACCTGGTTACTGTAGTCTATAACAACACCAGGTTACTGTAGTCTATAACAACCCAACACCAGGTTACTGTAGTCTATAACAACACCAGGTTACTGTAGTCTATAACAACACCAGGTTACTGTAGTCTATAACAACCCAACACCAGGTTACTGTAGTCTATAACAACCCCAGGTTACTGTAGTCTATAACAACCCAACACCAGGTTACTGTAGTCTATAACAACCCAACACCAGGTTACTGTAGTCTATAACAACACCAGGTTACTGTAGTCTATAACAACCCAACCCCAGGTTACTGTAGTCTATAACAACCCCAGGTTACTGTAGTCTATAACAACCCAACACCAGGTTACTGTAGTCTATAACAACCCAACACCTGGTTACTGTAGTCTATAACAACCCAACCCCAGGTTACTGTAGTCTATAACAACCCAACACCAGGTTACTGTAGTCTATAACAACCCAACACCAGGTTACTGTAGTCTATAACAACCCAACACCATGTTACTGTAGTCTATAACAACCCCAGGTTACTGTAGTCTATAACAACCCAACCCCAGGTTACTGTAGTCTATAACAACCCAACCCCAGGTTACTGTAGTCTATAACAACACCAGGTTACTGTAGTCTATAACAACCCAACACCAGGTTACTGTAGTCTATAACAACCCAACACCATGTTACTGTAGTCTATAACAACCCAACACCATGTTACTGTAGTCTATAACAACCCAACACCATGTTACTGTAGTCTATAACAACCCAACACCATGTTACTGTAGTCTATAACAACCCAACACCATGTTACTGTAGTCTATAACAACCCAACCCCAGGTTACTGTAGTCTATAACAACACCAGGTTACTGTAGTCTATAACAACCCAACACCAGGTTACTGTAGTCTATAACAACCCAACACCAGGTTACTGTAGTCTATAACAACCCAACACCAGGTTACTGTAGTCTATAACAACCCAACACCAGGTTACTGTAGTCTATAACAACCCAACACCAGGTTACTGTAGTCTATAACAACACCAGGTTACTGTAGTCTATAACAACCCAACACCAGGTTACTGTAGTCTATAACAACCCCAGGTTACTGTAGTCTATAACAACACCAGGTTACTGTAGTCTATAACAACACCAGGTTACTGTAGTCTATAACAACACCAGGTTACTGTAGTCTATAACAACACCAGGTTACTGTAGTCTATAACAACCCAACACCAGGTTACTGTAGTCTATAACAACCCAACACCATGTTACTGTAGTCTATAACGACCCCAGGTTACTGTAGTCTATAACAACCCAACACCATGTTACTGTAGTCTATAACGACCCCAGGTTACTGTAGTCTATAACAACCCAACACCATGTTACTGTAGTCTATAACAACCCAACACCATGTTACTGTAGTCTATAACAACCCAACACCAGGTTACTGTAGTCTATAACAACCCAACACCAGGTTACTGTAGTCTATAACAACCCAACACCAGGTTACTGTAGTCTATAACAACCCAACATCAGGTTACTGTAGTCTATAACAACCCCAGGTTACTGTAGTCTATAACAACCCAACACCAGGTTACTGTTGTCTATAACAACACCAGGTTACTGTAGTCTATAACAACCCAACCCCAGGTTACTGTAGTCTATAACAACCCAACACCAGGTTACTGTAGTCTATAACAACACCAGGTTACTGTAGTCTATAACAACCCAACCCCAGGTTACTGTAGTCTATAACAACCCCAGGTTACTGTAGTCTATAACAACCCAACACCAGGTTACTGTAGTCTATAACAACCCCAGGTTACTGTAGTCTATAACAACACCAGGTTACTGTAGTCTATAACAACCCAACACCAGGTTACTGTAGTCTATAACAACCCAACACCAGGTTACTGTAGTCTATAACAACACCAGGTTACTGTAGTCTATAACAACCCAACACCAGGTTACTGTAGTCTATAACAACCCAACACCTGGTTACTGTAGTCTATAACAACCCAACACCTGGTTACTGTAGTCTATAACAACCCCAGGTTACTGTAGTCTATAACAACCCAACACCATGTTACTGTAGTCTATAACAACACCAGGTTACTGTAGTCTATAACAACCCAACACCAGGTTACTGTAGTCTATAACAACCCAACACCAGGTTACTGTAGTCTATAACAACCCAACACCAGGTTACTGTAGTCTATAACAACCCAACCCCAGGTTACTGTAGTCTATAACAACCCAACACCATGTTACTGTAGTCTATAACAACACCAGGTTACTGTAGTCTATAACAACCCCAGGTTACTGTAGTCTATAACAACCCAACACCAGGTTACTGTAGTCTATAACAACCCAACACCAGGTTACTGTAGTCTATAACAACCCAACCCCAGGTTACTGTAGTCTATAACAACACCAGGTTACTGTAGTCTATAACAACCCAACACCATGTTACTATAGTCTATAACAACCCAACACCAGGTTACTGTAGTCTATAACAACCCAACACCATGTTACTGTAGTCTATAACAACCCAACCCCAGGTTACTGTAGTCTATAACCACCCCAGGTTACTGTAGTCTATAACAACACCAGGTTACTGTAGTCTATAACAACCCAACACCAGGTTACTGTAGTCTATAACAACCCAACACCAGGTTACTGTAGTCTATAACCACCCCAGGTTACTGTAGTCTATAACAACACCAGGTTACTGTAGTCTATAACAACCCAACACCAGGTTACTGTAGTCTATAACAACCCAACACCAGGTTACTGTAGTCTATAACAACCCAACACCAGGTTACTGTAGTCTATAACAACCCAACACCAGGTTACTGTAGTCTATAACAACCCCAGGTTACTGTAGTCTATAACAACCCAACACCAGGTTACTGTAGTCTATAACAACCCAACACCATGTTACTGTAGTCTATAACAACACCAGGTTACTGTAGTCTATAACAACCCCAGGTTACTGTAGTCTATAACAACCCAACACCAGGTTACTGTAGTCTATAACAACCCAACACCAGGTTACTGTAGTCTATAACAACCCAACACCAGGTTACTGTAGTCTATAACAACCCAACCCCAGGTTACTGTAGTCTATAACAACACCAGGTTACTGTAGTCTATAACAACACCAGGTTACTGTAGTCTATAACAACCCCAGGTTACTGTAGTCTATAACAACCCAACACCAGGTTACTGTAGTCTATAACAACCCCAGGTTACTGTAGTCTATAACAACCCAACACCAGGTTACTGTAGTCTATAACAACCCAACACCAGGTTACTGTAGTCTATAACAACCCAACACCAGGTTACTGTAGTCTATAACAACACCAGGTTACTGTAGTCTATAACAACACCAGGTTACTGTAGTCTATAACAACCCAACACCAGGTTACTGTAGTCTATAACAACACCAGGTTACTGTAGTCTATAACAACCCAACACCAGGTTACTGTAGTCTATAACAACCCAACACCAGGTTACTGTAGTCTATAACAACACCAGGTTACTGTAGTCTATAACAACCCCAGGTTACTGTAGTCTATAACAACCCAACACCAGGTTACTGTAGTCTATAATAACCCAACACCAGGTTACTGTAGTCTATAACAACCCAACACCAGGTTACTGTAGTCTATAACAACACCAGGTTACTGTAGTCTATAACGACCCCAGGTTACTGTAGTCTATAACAACCCAACACCTGGTTACTGTAGTCTATAACAACACCAGGTTACTGTAGTCTATAACAACCCCAGGTTACTGTAGTCTATAACGACCCCAGGTTACTGTAGTCTATAACAACCCAACACCTGGTTACTGTAGTCTATAACAACACCAGGTTACTGTAGTCTATAACAACCCCAGGTTACTGTAGTCTATAACAACCCAACACCAGGTTACTGTAGTCTATAACAACCCAACACCTGGTTACTGTAGTCTATAACAACCCCAGGTTACTGTAGTCTATAACAACACCAGGTTACTGTAGTCTATAACAACCCAACACCAGGTTACTGTAGTCTATAACAACCCAACCCCAGGTTACTGTAGTCTATAACAACCCAACACCATGTTACTGTAGTCTATAACAACCCAACACCATGTTACTGTAGTCTATAACAACCCAACACCATGTTACTGTAGTCTATAACGACCCCAGGTTACTGTAGTCTATAACAACCCAACACCAGGTTACTGTAGTCTATAACAACCCAACACCAGGTTACTGTAGTCTATAACAACCCAACACCAGGTTACTGTAGTCTATAACAACCCAACACCAGGTTACTGTAGTCTATAACAACCCAACCCCAGGTTACTGTAGTCTATAACAACCCAACACCAGGTTACTGTAGTCTATAACAACCCAACACCTGGTTACTGTAGTCTATAACAACCCCAGGTTACTGTAGTCTATAACAACCCAACACCAGGTTACTGTAGTCTATAACAACCCAACACCAGGTTACTGTAGTCTATAACAACCCAACCCCAGGTTACTGTAGTCTATAATAACACCAGGTTACTGTAGTCTATAACAACCCAACCCCAGGTTACTGTAGTCTATAACAACCCCAGGTTACTGTAGTCTATAACAACACCAGGTTACTGTAGTCTATAACAACACCAGGTTACTGTAGTCTATAACAACCCAACACCAGGTTACTGTAGTCTATAACAACCCAACACCAGGTTACTGTAGTCTATAACAACACCAGGTTACTGTAGTCTATAACAACCCAACCCCAGGTTACTGTAGTCTATAACAACCCAACACCAGGTTACTGTAGTCTATAACAACCCAACACCAGGTTACTGTAGTCTATAACAACCCAACCCCAGGTTACTGTAGTCTATAACAACACCAGGTTACTGTAGTCTATAACAACACCAGGTTACTGTAGTCTATAACAACCCAACACCAGGTTACTGTAGTCTATAACAACACCAGGTTACTGTAGTCTATAACAACACCAGGTTACTGTAGTCTATAACAACCCAACACCAGGTTACTGTAGTCTATAACAACACCAGGTTACTGTAGTCTATAACAACCCCAGGTTACTGTAGTCTATAACAACCCAACACCATGTTACTGTAGTCTATAACAACCCAACACCAGGTTACTGTAGTCTATAACAACCCCAGGTTACTGTAGTCTATAACAACACCAGGTTACTGTAGTCTATAACAACCCAACACCAGGTTACTGTAGTCTATAACAACCCCAGGTTACTGTAGTCTATAACAACCCCAGGTTACTGTAGTCTATAACAACCCAACACCAGGTTACTGTAGTCTATAACAACCCAACACCTGGTTACTGTAGTCTATAACAACCCAACACCTGGTTACTGTAGTCTATAACAACCCCAGGTTACTGTAGTCTATAACAACACCAGGTTACTGTAGTCTATAACAACCCCAGGTTACTGTAGTCTATAACAACCCAACACCAGGTTACTGTAGTCTATAACAACCCACCACCAGGTTACTGTAGTCTATAACAACCCCAGGTTACTGTAGTCTATAACAACCCAACACCAGGTTACTGTAGTCTATAACAACCCCAGGTTACTGTAGTCTATAACAACCCAACACCAGGTTACTGTAGTCTATAACAACCCAACACCAGGTTACTGTAGTCTATAACAACCCAACACCAGGTTACTGTAGTCTATAACAACCCAACACCAGGTTACTGTAGTCTATAACAACACCAGGTTACTGTAGTCTATAACAACACCAGGTTACTGTAGTCTATAACAACCCAACACCAGGTTACTGTAGTCTATAACAACACCAGGTTACTGTAGTCTATAACAACCCAACACCATGTTACTGTAGTCTATAACAACCCCAGGTTACTGTAGTCTATAACAACCCCAGGTTACTGTAGTCTATAACAACCCAACACCAGGTTACTGTAGTCTATAACAACCCAACACCAGGTTACTGTAGTCTATAATAACCCAACACCTGGTTACTGTAGTCTATAACAACCCAACACCTGGTTACTGTAGTCTATAACAACACCAGGTTACTGTAGTCTATAACAACACCAGGTTACTGTAGTCTATAACAACCCCAGGTTACTGTAGTCTATAACAACCCACCACCAGGTTACTGTAGTCTATAACAACACCAGGTTACTGTAGTCTATAACAACCCAACACCAGGTTACTGTAGTCTATAACAACCCCAGGTTACTGTAGTCTATAACAACACCAGGTTACTGTAGTCTATAACAACCCAACACCAGGTTACTGTAGTCTATAACAACACCAGGTTACTGTAGTCTATAACAACCCAACCCCAGGTTACTGTAGTCTATAAGCACCCAACACCAGGTTACTGTAGTCTATAACAACCCCAGGTTACTGTAGTCTATAACAACCCAACACCAGGTTACTGTAGTCTATAACAACACCAGGTTACTGTAGTCTATAACAACCCAACACCAGGTTACTGTAGTCTATAACAACCCAACACCAGGTTACTGTAGTCTATAACAACACCAGGTTACTGTAGTCTATAACAACCCCAGGTTACTGTAGTCTATAACAACCCAACACCAGGTTACTGTAGTCTATAACAACCCAACACCAGGTTACTGTAGTCTATAACAACACCAGGTTACTGTAGTCTATAACAACCCCAGGTTACTGTAGTCTATAACAACCCAACACCATGTTACTGTAGTCTATAACAACACCAGGTTACTGTAGTCTATAACAACACCAGGTTACTGTAGTCTATAACAACACCAGGTTACTGTAGTCTATAACAACCCAACACCAGGTTACTGTAGTCTATAACAACCCCAGGTTACTGTAGTCTATAACAACCCAACACCAGGTTACTGTAGTCTATAACAACCCCAGGTTACTGTAGTCTATAACAACCCAACACCAGGTTACTGTAGTCTATAACAACACCAGGTTACTGTAGTCTATAACAACCCCAGGTTACTGTAGTCTATAACAACCCAACACCAGGTTACTGTAGTCTATAACAACCCAACACCAGGTTACTGTAGTCTATAACAACACCAGGTTACTGTAGTCTATAACAACACCAGGTTACTGTAGTCTATAACAACCCAACACCAGGTTACTGTAGTCTATAACAACACCAGGTTACTGTAGTCTATAACAACCCAACACCATGTTACTGTAGTCTATAACAACCCCAGGTTACTGTAGTCTATAACAACCCCAGGTTACTGTAGTCTATAACAACCCAACACCAGGTTACTGTAGTCTATAACAACCCAACACCAGGTTACTGTAGTCTATAATAACCCAACACCTGGTTACTGTAGTCTATAACAACCCAACACCTGGTTACTGTAGTCTATAACAACACCAGGTTACTGTAGTCTATAACAACACCAGCTTTCTGTAGTCTATAACAACCCCAGGTTACTGTAGTCTATAACAACCCACCACCAGGTTACTGTAGTCTATAACAACACCAGGTTACTGTAGTCTATAACAACCCAACACCAGGTTACTGTAGTCTATAACAACCCCAGGTTACTGTAGTCTATAACAACACCAGGTTACTGTAGTCTATAACAACCCAACACCAGGTTACTGTAGTCTATAACAACACCAGGTTACTGTAGTCTATAACAACCCAACCCCAGGTTACTGTAGTCTATAACCACCCAACACCAGGTTACTGTAGTCTATAACAACCCCAGGTTACTGTAGTCTATAACAACCCAACACCAGGTTACTGTAGTCTATAACAACACCAGGTTACTGTAGTCTATAACAACCCAACACCAGGTTACTGTAGTCTATAACAACCCAACACCAGGTTACTGTAGTCTATAACAACACCAGGTTACTGTAGTCTATAACAACCCCAGGTTACTGTAGTCTATAACAAACCAACACCAGGTTACTGTAGTCTATAACAACCCAACACCAGGTTACTGTAGTCTATAACAACACCAGGTTACTGTAGTCTATAACAACCCCAGGTTACTGTAGTCTATAACAACCCAACACCATGTTACTGTAGTCTATAACAACACCAGGTTACTGTAGTCTATAACAACACCAGGTTACTGTAGTCTATAACAACACCAGGTTACTGTAGTCTATAACAACCCAACACCAGGTTACTGTAGTCTATAACAACCCCAGGTTACTGTAGTCTATAACAACCCAACACCAGGTTACTGTAGTCTATAACAACCCCAGGTTACTGTAGTCTATAACAACCCAACACCAGGTTACTGTAATCTATAACAACACCAGGTTACTGTAGTCTATAACAACCCCAGGTTACTGTAGTCTATAACAACCCAACACCAGGTTACTGTAGTCTATAACAACCCAACACCAGGTTACTGTAGTCTATAACAACCCAACACCAGGTTACTGTAGTCTATAACAACCCAACACCAGGTTACTGTAGTCTATAACAACCCAACACCAGGTTACTGTAGTCTATAACAACACCAGGTTACTGTAGTCTATAACAACCCAACACCTGGTTACTGTAGTCTATAACAACACCAGGTTACTGTAGTCTATAACAACCCAACCCCAGGTTACTGTAGTCTATAACAACCCAACACCAGGTTACTGTAGTCTATAACAACACCAGGTTACTGTAGTCTATAACAACCCAACACCATGTTACTGTAGTCTATAACAACCCAACACCATGTTACTGTAGTCTATAACAACCCAACACCAGGTTACTGTAGTCTATAACAACCCAACACCATGTTACTGTAGTCTATAACAACCCAACACCATGTTACTGTAGTCTATAACAACCCAACACCAGGTTACTGTAGTCTATAACAACACCAGGTTACTGTAGTCTATAACAACACAACACCAGGTTACTGTAGTCTATAACAACCCCAGGTTACTGTAGTCTATAACAACACCAGGTTACTGTAGTCTATAACAACCCAACCCCAGGTTACTGTAGTCTATAACAACCCCAGGTTACTGTAGTCTATAACAACCCAACACCAGGTTACTGTAGTCTATAACAACACCAGGTTACTGTAGTCTATAACAACCCACCACCAGGTTACTGTAGTCTATAACAACCCAACACCAGGTTACTGTAGTCTATAACAACACCAGGTTACTGTAGTCTATAACAACCCCAGGTTACTGTAGTCTATAACAACCCAACACCAGGTTAATGTAGTCTATAACAACACCAGGTTACTGTAGTCTATAACAACCCACCACCAGGTTACTGTAGTCTATAACAACACCAGGTTACTGTAGTCTATAACAACACCAGGTTACTGTAGTCTATAACAACACCAGGTTACTGTAGTCTATAACAACCCAACACCAGGTTACTGTAGTCTATAACAACCCCAGGTTACTGTAGTCTATAACAACACCAGGTTACTGTAGTCTATAACAACCCCAGGTTACTGTAGTCTATAACAACCCCAGGTTACTGTAGTCTATAACAACCCAACACCAGGTTACTGTAGTCTATAACAACACCAGGTTACTGTAGTCTATAACAACCCAACACCATGTTACTGTAGTCTATAACATCCCAACACCAGGTTACTGTAGTCTATAACAACACCAGGTTACTGTAGTCTATAACAACCCAACACCAGGTTACTGTAGTCTATAACAACACCAGGTTACTGTAGTCTATAACAACACCAGGTTACTGTAGTCTATAACAACCCAACACCAGGTTACTGTAGTCTATAACAACCCAACCCCAGGTTACTGTAGTCTATAACAACCCAACACCAGGTTACTGTAGTCTATAACAACACCAGGTTACTGTAGTCTATAACAACACCTGGTTACTGTAGTCTATAACATCCCAACACCAGGTTACTGTAGTCTATAACAACACCAGGTTACTGTAGTCTATAACAACCCAACACCAGGTTACTGTAGTCTATAACAACCCAACACCAGGTTACTGTAGTCTATAATAACCCAACACCTGGTTACTGTAGTCTATAACAACCCAACACCTGGTTACTGTAGTCTATAACAACACCAGGTTACTGTAGTCTATAACAACACCAGGTTACTGTAGTCTATAACAACCCCAGGTTACTGTAGTCTATAACAACCCACCACCAGGTTACTGTAGTCTATAACAACACCAGGTTACTGTAGTCTATAACAACCCAACACCAGGTTACTGTAGTCTATAACAACCCCAGGTTACTGTAGTCTATAACAACCCAACCCCAGGTTACTGTAGTCTATAACCACCCAACACCAGGTTACTGTAGTCTATAACAACCCCAGGTTACTGTAGTCTATAACAACCCAACACCAGGTTATTGTAGTCTATAACAACACCAGGTTACTGTAGTCTATAACAACCCAACACCAGGTTACTGTAGTCTATAACAACCCAACACCAGGTTACTGTAGTCTATAACAACACCAGGTTACTGTAGTCTATAACAACCCCAGGTTACTGTAGTCTATAACAACCCAACACCAGGTTACTGTAGTCTATAACAACCCAACACCAGGTTACTGTAGTCTATAACAACACCAGGTTACTGTAGTCTATAACAACCCCAGGTTACTGTAGTCTATAACAACCCAACACCATGTTACTGTAGTCTATAACAACACCAGGTTACTGTAGTCTATAACAACACCAGGTTACTGTAGTCTATAACAACACCAGGTTACTGTAGTCTATAACAACCCAACACCAGGTTACTGTAGTCTATAACAACCCCAGGTTACTGTAGTCTATAACAACCCCAGGTTACTGTAGTCTATAACAACCCAACACCAGGTTACTGTAGTCTATAACAACCCCAGGTTACTGTAGTCTATAACAACCCAACACCAGGTTACTGTAGTCTATAACAACACCAGGTTACTGTAGTCTATAACAACCCCAGGTTACTGTAGTCTATAACAACCCAACACCAGGTTACTGTAGTCTATAACAACCCAACACCAGGTTACTGTAGTCTATAACAACCCAACACCAGGTTACTGTAGTCTATAACAACCCAACACCAGGTTACTGTAGTCTATAACAACCCAACACCAGGTTACTGTAGTCTATAACAACACCAGGTTACTCTAGTCTATAACAACCCAACACCTGGTTACTGTAGTCTATAACAACACCAGGTTACTGTAGTCTATAACAACCCAACCCCAGGTTACTGTAGTCTATAACAACCCAACACCAGGTTACTGTAGTCTATAACAACACCAGGTTACTGTAGTCTATAACAACCCAACACCATGTTACTGTAGTCTATAACAACCCAACACCATGTTACTGTAGTCTATAACAACCCAACACCAGGTTACTGTAGTCTATAACAACCCAACACCATGTTACTGTAGTCTATAACAACCCAACACCATGTTACTGTAGTCTATAACAACCCAACACCAGGTTACTGTAGTCTATAACAACACCAGGTTACTGTAGTCTATAACAACACAACACCAGGTTACTGTAGTCTATAACAACCCCAGGTTACTGTAGTCTATAACAACACCAGGTTACTGTAGTCTATAACAACACCAGGTTACTGTAGTCTATAACAACCCAACCCCAGGTTACTGTAGTCTATAACAACCCCAGGTTACTGTAGTCTATAACAACCCAACACCAGGTTACTGTAGTCTATAACAACACCAGGTTACTGTAGTCTATAACAACCCACCACCAGGTTACTGTAGTCTATAACAACCCAACACCAGGTTACTGTAGTCTATAACAACACCAGGTTACTGTAGTCTATAACAACCCCAGGTTACTGTAGTCTATAACAACCCAACACCAGGTTAATGTAGTCTATAACAACACCAGGTTACTGTAGTCTATAACAACCCAACACCAGGTTACTGTAGTCTATAACAACACCAGGTTACTGTAGTCTATAACAACCCAACACCAGGTTACTGTAGTCTATAACAACACCAGGTTACTGTAGTCTATAACAACCCAACACCAGGTTACTGTAGTCTATAACAACACCAGGTTACTGTAGTCTATAACAACACAACACCAGGTTACTGTAGTCTATAACAACCCCAGGTTACTGTAGTCTATAACAACACCAGGTTACTGTAGTCTATAACAACACCAGGTTACTGTAGTCTATAACAACCCAACCCCAGGTTACTGTAGTCTATAACAACCCCAGGTTACTGTAGTCTATAACAACCCAACACCAGGTTACTGTAGTCTATAACAACACCAGGTTACTGTAGTCTATAACAACCCACCACCAGGTTACTGTAGTCTATAACAACCCAACACCAGGTTACTGTAGTCTATAACAACACCAGGTTACTGTAGTCTATAACAACCCCAGGTTACTGTAGTCTATAACAACCCAACACCAGGTTAATGTAGTCTATAACAACACCAGGTTACTGTAGTCTATAACAACCCACCACCAGGTTACTGTAGTCTATAACAACACCAGGTTACTGTAGTCTATAACAACACCAGGTTACTGTAGTCTATAACAACACCAGGTTACTGTAGTCTATAACAACCCAACACCAGGTTACTGTAGTCTATAACAACCCCAGGTTACTGTAGTCTATAACAACACCAGGTTACTGTAGTCTATAACAACCCCAGGTTACTGTAGTCTATAACAACCCCAGGTTACTGTAGTCTATAACAACCCAACACCAGGTTACTGTAGTCTATAACAACACCAGGTTACTGTAGTCTATAACAACCCAACACCATGTTACTGTAGTCTATAACATCCCAACACCAGGTTACTGTAGTCTATAACAACACCAGGTTACTGTAGTCTATAACAACCCAACACCAGGTTACTGTAGTCTATAACAACACCAGGTTACTGTAGTCTATAACAACACCAGGTTACTGTAGTCTATAACAACCCAACACCAGGTTACTGTAGTCTATAACAACCCAACCCCAGGTTACTGTAGTCTATAACAACCCAACACCAGGTTACTGTAGTCTATAACAACACCAGGTTACTGTAGTCTATAACAACACCTGGTTACTGTAGTCTATAACATCCCAACACCAGGTTACTGTAGTCTATAACAACACCAGGTTACTGTAGTCTATAACAACCCCAGGTTACTGTAGTCTATAACAACACCAGGTTACTGTAGTCTATAACAACACCAGGTTACTGTAGTCTATAACAACGCAACACCAGGTTATTGTAGTCTATAACAACACCAGGTTACTGTAGTCTATAACAACCCAACACCAGGTTACTGTAGTCTATAACAACCCAACACCAGGTTACTGTAGTCTATAACAACACCAGGTTACTGTAGTCTATAACAACCCCAGGTTACTGTAGTCTATAACAACCCAACACCAGGTTACTGTAGTCTATAACAACCCAACACCAGGTTACTGTAGTCTATAACAACACCAGGTTACTGTAGTCTATAACAACCCCAGGTTACTGTAGTCTATAACAACCCAACACCATGTTACTGTAGTCTATAACAACACCAGGTTACTGTAGTCTATAACAACACCAGGTTACTGTAGTCTATAACAACACCAGGTTACTGTAGTCTATAACAACCCAACACCAGGTTACTGTAGTCTATAACAACCCCAGGTTACTGTAGTCTATAACAACCCCAGGTTACTGTAGTCTATAACAACCCAACACCAGGTTACTGTAGTCTATAACAACCCCAGGTTACTGTAGTCTATAACAACCCAACACCAGGTTACTGTAGTCTATAACAACACCAGGTTACTGTAGTCTATAACAACCCCAGGTTACTGTAGTCTATAACAACCCAACACCAGGTTACTGTAGTCTATAACAACCCAACACCAGGTTACTGTAGTCTATAACAACCCAACACCAGGTTACTGTAGTCTATAACAACCCAACACCAGGTTACTGTAGTCTATAACAACCCAACACCAGGTTACTGTAGTCTATAACAACACCAGGTTACTCTAGTCTATAACAACCCAACACCTGGTTACTGTAGTCTATAACAACACCAGGTTACTGTAGTCTATAACAACCCAACCCCAGGTTACTGTAGTCTATAACAACCCAACACCAGGTTACTGTAGTCTATAACAACACCAGGTTACTGTAGTCTATAACAACCCAACACCATGTTACTGTAGTCTATAACAACCCAACACCATGTTACTGTAGTCTATAACAACCCAACACCAGGTTACTGTAGTCTATAACAACCCAACACCATGTTACTGTAGTCTATAACAACCCAACACCATGTTACTGTAGTCTATAACAACCCAACACCAGGTTACTGTAGTCTATAACAACACCAGGTTACTGTAGTCTATAACAACACAACACCAGGTTACTGTAGTCTATAACAACCCCAGGTTACTGTAGTCTATAACAACACCAGGTTACTGTAGTCTATAACAACACCAGGTTACTGTAGTCTATAACAACCCAACCCCAGGTTACTGTAGTCTATAACAACCCCAGGTTACTGTAGTCTATAACAACCCAACACCAGGTTACTGTAGTCTATAACAACACCAGGTTACTGTAGTCTATAACAACCCACCACCAGGTTACTGTAGTCTATAACAACCCAACACCAGGTTACTGTAGTCTATAACAACACCAGGTTACTGTAGTCTATAACAACCCCAGGTTACTGTAGTCTATAACAACCCAACACCAGGTTAATGTAGTCTATAACAACACCAGGTTACTGTAGTCTATAACAACCCAACACCAGGTTACTGTAGTCTATAACAACACCAGGTTACTGTAGTCTATAACAACCCAACACCAGGTTACTGTAGTCTATAACAACACCAGGTTACTGTAGTCTATAACAACCCAACACCAGGTTACTGTAGTCTATAACAACACCAGGTTACTGTAGTCTATAACAACACAACACCAGGTTACTGTAGTCTATAACAACCCCAGGTTACTGTAGTCTATAACAACACCAGGTTACTGTAGTCTATAACAACACCAGGTTACTGTAGTCTATAACAACCCAACCCCAGGTTACTGTAGTCTATAACAACCCCAGGTTACTGTAGTCTATAACAACCCAACACCAGGTTACTGTAGTCTATAACAACACCAGGTTACTGTAGTCTATAACAACCCACCACCAGGTTACTGTAGTCTATAACAACCCAACACCAGGTTACTGTAGTCTATAACAACACCAGGTTACTGTAGTCTATAACAACCCCAGGTTACTGTAGTCTATAACAACCCAACACCAGGTTAATGTAGTCTATAACAACACCAGGTTACTGTAGTCTATAACAACCCACCACCAGGTTACTGTAGTCTATAACAACACCAGGTTACTGTAGTCTATAACAACACCAGGTTACTGTAGTCTATAACAACACCAGGTTACTGTAGTCTATAACAACCCAACACCAGGTTACTGTAGTCTATAACAACCCCAGGTTACTGTAGTCTATAACAACACCAGGTTACTGTAGTCTATAACAACCCCAGGTTACTGTAGTCTATAACAACCCCAGGTTACTGTAGTCTATAACAACCCAACACCAGGTTACTGTAGTCTATAACAACACCAGGTTACTGTAGTCTATAACAACCCAACACCATGTTACTGTAGTCTATAACATCCCAACACCAGGTTACTGTAGTCTATAACAACACCAGGTTACTGTAGTCTATAACAACCCAACACCAGGTTACTGTAGTCTATAACAACACCAGGTTACTGTAGTCTATAACAACACCAGGTTACTGTAGTCTATAACAACCCAACACCAGGTTACTGTAGTCTATAACAACCCAACCCCAGGTTACTGTAGTCTATAACAACCCAACACCAGGTTACTGTAGTCTATAACAACACCAGGTTACTGTAGTCTATAACAACACCTGGTTACTGTAGTCTATAACATCCCAACACCAGGTTACTGTAGTCTATAACAACACCAGGTTACTGTAGTCTATAACAACCCCAGGTTACTGTAGTCTATAACAACACCAGGTTACTGTAGTCTATAACAACACCAGGTTACTGTAGTCTATAACAACGCAACACCAGGTTACTGTAGTCTATAACAACCCAACACCAGGTTACTGTAGTCTATAACAACCCAACACCAGGTTACTGTAGTCTATAACAACCCAACACCAGGTTACTGTAGTCTATAACAACACCAGGTTACTGTAGTCTATAACAACACCAGGTTACTGTAGTCTATAACAACACCAGGTTACTGTAGTCTATAACAACCCAACACCAGGTTACTGTAGTCTATAACAACCCAACACCATGTTACTGTAGTCTATAACAACCCAACCCCAGGTTACTGTAGTCTATAACAACACCAGGTTACTGTAGTCTATAACAACCCAACACCAGGTTACTGTAGTCTATAACAACCCAACACCAGGTTACTGTAGTCTATAACAACCCAACACCAGGTTACTGTAGTCTATAACAACCCAACACCAGGTTACTGTAGTCTATAACAACACACCACCAGGTTACTGTAGTCTATAACAACACCAGGTTACTGTAGTCTATAACAACCCCAGGTTACTGTAGTCTATAACAACCCAACACCAGGTTACTGTAGTCTATAACAACCCCAGGTTACTGTAGTCTATAACAACCCAACACCAGGTTACTGTAGTCTATAACAACACCAGGTTACTGTAGTCTATAACAACCCAACACCATGTTACTGTAGTCTATAACAACCCAACACCAGGTTACTGTAGTCTATAACAACCCAACACCAGGTTACTGTAGTCTATAACAACACCAGGTTACTGTAGTCTATAACAACCCAACACCAGGTTACTGTAGTCTATAACAACACCAGGTTACTGTAGTCTATAACAACACCAGGTTACTGTAGTCTATAACAACCCAACACCAGGTTACTGTAGTCTATAACAACCCAACCCCAGGTTACTGTAGTCTATAACAACCCAACACCAGGTTACTGTAGTCTATAACAACCCAACACCAGGTTACTGTAGTCTATAACAACACCAGGTTACTGTAGTCTATAACAACACCAGGTTACTGTAGTCTATAACAACCCAACACCAGGTTACTGTAGTCTATAACAACACCAGGTTACTGTAGTCTATAACAACACCAGGTTACTGTAGTCTATAACAACCCAACACCAGGTTACTGTAGTCTATAACAACCCCAGGTTACTGTAGTCTATAACAACACCAGGTTACTGTAGTCTATAACAACACCAGGTTACTGTAGTCTATAACAACCCAACACCAGGTTACTGTAGTCTATAACAACCCAACACCATGTTACTGTAGTCTATAACGACCCCAGGTTACTGTAGTCTATAACAACCCAACACCATGTTACTGTAGTCTGTAACGACCCCAGGTTACTGTAGTCTATAACAACCCAACCCCAGGTTACTGTAGTCTATAACAACCCAACACCATGTTACTGTAGTCTATAACGACCCAACACCAGGTTACTGTAGTCTATAACAACCCAACACCAGGTTACTGTAGTCTATAACAACCCAACACCAGGTTACTGTAGTCTATAACAACACCAGGTTACTGTAGTCTATAACAACCCCAGGTTACTGTAGTCTATAACAACCCCAGGTTACTGTAGTCTATAACAACCCAACACCAGGTTACTGTAGTCTATAACAACCCAACACCAGGTTACTGTAGTCTATAACAACCCAACCCCAGGTTACTGTAGTCTATAACAACACCAGGTTACTGTAGTCTATAACAACCCAACACCAGGTTACTGTAGTCTATAACAACCCAACACCAGGTTACTGTAGTCTATAACAACCCAACACCAGGTTACTGTAGTCTATAACAACCCAACACCAGGTTACTGTAGTCTATAACAACCCCAGGTTACTGTAGTCTATAACAACACCAGGTTACTGTAGTCTATAACAACACCAGGTTACTGTAGTCTATAACAACCCAACACCAGGTTACTGTAGTCTATAACAACCCCAGGTTACTGTAGTCTATAACAACCCAACACCAGGTTACTGTAGTCTATAACAACCCCAGGTTACTGTAGTCTATAACAACCCAACACCAGGTTACTGTAGTCTATAACAACCCAACCCCAGGTTACTGTAGTCTATAACAACACCAGGTTACTGTAGTCTATAACAACACCAGGTTACTGTAGTCTATAACAACCCAACACCAGGTTACTGTAGTCTATAACAACCCAACACCAGGTTACTGTAGTCTATAACAACCCAACACCAGGTTACTGTAGTCTATAACAACCCAACACCAGGTTACTGTAGTCTATAACAACCCAACACCAGGTTACTGTAGTCTATAACAACCCAACACCATGTTACTGTAGTCTATAACAACCCAACACCAGGTTACTGTAGTCTATAACAACCCAACACCAGGTTACTGTAGTCTATAACAACCCAACACCAGGTTACTGTAGTCTATAACGACCCCAGGTTACTGTAGTCTATAACAACCCAACACCAGGTTACTGTAGTCTATAACAACCCAACACCAGGTTACTGTAGTCTATGACAACACCTGGTTACTGTAGTCTATAACATCCCAACACCAGGTTACTGTAGTCTATAACAACACCAGGTTACTGTAGTCTATAACAACACCAGGTTACTGTAGTCTATAACAACACCAGGTTACTGTAGTCTATAACAACACCAGGTTACTGTAGTCTATAACAACCCAACACCAGGTTACTGTAGTCTATAACAACCCAACACCAGGTTACTGTAGTCTATAACAACCCCAGGTTACTGTAGTCTATAACAACCCAACACCAGGTTACTGTAGTCTATAACAACCCAACACCAGGTTACTGTAGTCTATAACAACCCAACACCTGGTTACTGTAGTCTATAACAACCCAACACCAGGTTACTGTAGTCTATAACAACACCAGGTTACTGTAGTCTATAACAACCCAACACCAGGTTACTGTAGTCTATAACAACCCAACACCAGGTTACTGTAGTCTATAACAACCCAACACCAGGTTACTGTAGTCTATAACAACCCAACACCAGGTTACTGTAGTCTATAACAACACCAGGTTACTGTAGTCTATAACAACCCCAGGTTACTGTAGTCTATAACAACCCAACACCAGGTTACTGTAGTCTATAACAACCCCAGGTTACTGTAGTCTATAACAACCCAACACCAGGTTACTGTAGTCTATAACAACACCAGGTTACTGTAGTCTATAACAACCCAACACCATGTTACTGTAGTCTATAACAACCCAACACCAGGTTACTGTAGTCTATAACAACCCAACACCAGGTTACTGTAGTCTATAACAACACCAGGTTACTGTAGTCTATAACAACCCAACACCAGGTTACTGTAGTCTATAACAACACCAGGTTACTGTAGTCTATAACAACACCAGGTTACTGTAGTCTATAACAACCCAACACCAGGTTACTGTAGTCTATAACAACCCAACCCCAGGTTACTGTAGTCTATAACAACCCAACACCAGGTTACTGTAGTCTATAACAACCCAACACCAGGTTACTGTAGTCTATAACAACACCAGGTTACTGTAGTCTATAACAACACCAGGTTACTGTAGTCTATAACAACCCAACACCAGGTTACTGTAGTCTATAACAACACCAGGTTACTGTAGTCTATAACAACACCAGGTTACTGTAGTCTATAACAACCCAACACCAGGTTACTGTAGTCTATAACAACACCAGGTTACTGTAGTCTATAACAACACCAGGTTACTGTAGTCTATAACAACACCAGGTTACTGTAGTCTATAACAACCCAACACCAGGTTACTGTAGTCTATAACAACCCAACACCATGTTACTGTAGTCTATAACGACCCCAGGTTACTGTAGTCTATAACAACCCAACACCATGTTACTGTAGTCTATAACGACCCCAGGTTACTGTAGTCTATAACAACCCAACCCCAGGTTACTGTAGTCTATAACAACCCAACACCATGTTACTGTAGTCTATAACGACCCAACACCAGGTTACTGTAGTCTATAACAACCCAACACCAGGTTACTGTAGTCTATAACAACCCAACACCAGGTTACTGTAGTCTATAACAACACCAGGTTACTGTAGTCTATAACAACCCCAGGTTACTGTAGTCTATAACAACCCCAGGTTACTGTAGTCTATAACAACCCAACACCAGGTTACTGTAGTCTATAACAACCCAACACCAGGTTACTGTAGTCTATAACAACCCAACCCCAGGTTACTGTAGTCTATAACAACACCAGGTTACTGTAGTCTATAACAACCCAACACCAGGTTACTGTAGTCTATAACAACCCAACACCAGGTTACTGTAGTCTATAACAACCCAACACCAGGTTACTGTAGTCTATAACAACCCAACACCAGGTTACTGTAGTCTATAACAACCCAACACCAGGTTACTGTAGTCTATAACAACCCAACACCAGGTTACTGTAGTCTATAACAACCCAACACCAGGTTACTGTAGTCTATAACAACCCAACCCCAGGTTACTGTAGTCTATAACAACACCAGGTTACTGTAGTCTATAACAACCCCAGGTTACTGTAGTCTATAACAACACCAGGTTACTGTAGTCTATAACAACACCAGGTTACTGTAGTCTATAACAACCCAACACCAGGTTACTGTAGTCTATAACAACCCCAGGTTACTGTAGTCTATAACAACCCAACACCAGGTTACTGTAGTCTATAACAACCCAACCCCAGGTTACTGTAGTCTATAACAACACCAGGTTACTGTAGTCTATAACAACACCAGGTTACTGTAGTCTATAACAACCCAACACCAGGTTACTGTAGTCTATAACAACCCAACACCAGGTTACTGTAGTCTATAACAACCCAACACCAGGTTACTGTAGTCTATAACAACCCAACACCAGGTTACTGTAGTCTATAACAACCCAACACCAGGTTACTGTAGTCTATAACAACCCAACACCATGTTACTGTAGTCTATAACAACCCAACACCAGGTTACTGTAGTCTATAACAACCCAACACCAGGTTACTGTAGTCTATAACAACCCAACACCAGGTTACTGTAGTCTATAACGACCCCAGGTCACTGTAGTCTATAACAACCCAACACCAGGTTACTGTAGTCTATAACAACCCAACACCAGGTTACTGTAGTCTATAACAACACCTGGTTACTGTAGTCTATAACATCCCAACACCAGGTTACTGTAGTCTATAACAACACCAGGTTACTGTAGTCTATAACAACACCAGGTTACTGTAGTCTATAACAACACCAGGTTACTGTAGTCTATAACAACACCAGGTTACTGTAGTCTATAACAACCCAACACCAGGTTACTGTAGTCTATAACAACCCAACACCAGGTTACTGTAGTCTATAACAACCCCAGGTTACTGTAGTCTATAACAACCCAACACCAGGTTACTGTAGTCTATAACAACCCAACACCAGGTTACTGTAGTCTATAACAACCCAACACCTGGTTACTGTAGTCTATAACAACCCAACACCAGGTTACTGTAGTCTATAACAACACCAGGTTACTGTAGTCTATAACAACCCAACACCAGGTTACTGTAGTCTATAACAACCCAACACCAGGTTACTGTAGTCTATAACAACCCAACACCAGGTTACTGTAGTCTATAACAACCCAACACCAGGTTACTGTAGTCTATAACAACCCAACACCAGGTTACTGTAGTCTATAACAACCCAACACCAGGTTACTGTAGTCTATAACAACCCAACACCAGGTTAATGTAGTCTATAACAACCCAACACCATGTTACTGTAGTCTATAACAACCCAACACCATGTTACTGTAGTCTATAACAACCCAACACCATGTTACTGTAGTCTATAACAACCCAACACCAGGTTACTGTAGTCTATAACAACCCAACCCCAGGTTACTGTAGTCTATAACAACCCCAGGTTACTGTAGTCTATAACAACCCCAGGTTACTGTAGTCTATAACAACCCAACACCAGGTTACTGTAGTCTATAACAACCCAACACCAGGTTACTGTAGTCTATAACAACCCAACACCAGGTTACTGAAGTCTATAACAACCCAACACCAGGTTACTGTAGTCTATAACAACCCAACACCAGGTTACTGTAGTCTATAACAACCCCAGGTTACTGTAGTCTATAACAACACCAGGTTACTGTAGTCTATAACAACACCAGGTTACTGTAGTCTATAACAACCCAACACCAGGTTACTGTAGTCTATAACAACACCAGGTTACTGTAGTCTATAACAACCCCAGGTTACTGTAGTCTATAACAACCCAACACCATGTTACTGTAGTCTATAACAACCCAACACCAGTTTACTGTAGTCTATAACAACACCAGGTTACTGTAGTCTATAACAACCCAACACCATGTTACTGTAGTCTATAACAACCCAACACCAGGTTACTGTAGTCTATAACAACCCAACACCAGGTTACTGTAGTCTATAACAACCCAACACCAGGTTACTGTAGTCTATAACAACACCAGGTTACTGTAGTCTATAACAACCCAACACCAGGTTACTGTAGTCTATAACAACCCAACACCAGGTTACTGTAGTCTATAACAACCCACCACCAGGTTACTGTAGTCTATAACAACCCAACACCAGGTTACTGTAGTCTATAACAACCCAACCCCAGGTTACTGTAGTCTATAACAACCCAACACCAGGTTACTGTAGTCTATAACAACCCAACACCAGGTTACTGTAGTCTATAACAACACCAGGTTACTGTAGTCTATAACAACCCAACACCAGGTTACTGTAGTCTATAACAACACCAGGTTACTGTAGTCTATAACAACCCCAGGTTACTGTAGTCTATAACAACCCAACACCTGGTTACTGTAGTCTATAACAACACCAGGTTACTGTAGTCTATAACAACCCAACACCAGGTTACTGTAGTCTATAACAACCCAACACCAGGTTACTGTAGTCTATAACAACACCAGGTTACTGTAGTCTATAACAACCCAACACCAGGTTACTGTAGTCTATAACAACACCAGGTTACTGTAGTCTATAACAACCCAACACCAGGTTACTGTAGTCTATAACAACCCAACACCAGGTTACTGTAGTCTATAACAACACCAGGTTACTGTAGTCTATAACAACCCAACACCAGGTTACTGTAGTCTATAACAACCCCAGGTTACTGTAGTCTATATCAACCCAACACCTGGTTACTGTAGTCTATAACAACCCAACACCAGGTTACTGTAGTCTATAACGACCCCAGGTTACTGTAGTCTATAACAACCCAACACCAGGTTACTGTAGTCTATAACAACACCAGGTTACTGTAGTCTATAACAACACCAGGTTACTGTAGTCTATAACAACACAACACCAGGTTAATGTAGTCTATAACAACACCAGGTTACTGTAGTCTATAACAACCCAACACCAGGTTACTGTAGTCTATAACAACCCAACACCAGGTTACTGTAGTCTATAACAACACCAGGTTACTGTAGTCTATAACAACCCAACACCAGGTTACTGTAGTCTATAACAACACCAGGTTACTGTAGTCTATAACAACACCAGGTTACTGTAGTCTATAACAACACCAGGTTACTGTAGTCTATAACAACACCAGGTTACTGTAGTCTATAACAACACCAGGTTACTGTAGTCTATAACCACCCCAGGTTACTGTAGTCTATAACAACCCCAGGTTACTGTAGTCTATAACAACCCAACACCAGGTTACTGTAGTCTATAACAACACCAGGTTACTGTAGTCTATAACAACCCAACACCAGGTTACTGTAGTCTATAACAACCCAACACCAGGTTACTGTAATCTATAACAACCCAACACCAGGTTACTGTAGTCTATAACAACCCAACACCAGGTTACTGTAGTCTATAACAACCCAACACCAGGTTACTGTAGTCTATAACAACACCAGGATACTGTAGTCTATAACAACACCAGGTTACTGTAGTCTATAACAACCCAACACCAGGTTACTGTAGTCTATAACAACACCAGGTTACTGTAGTCTATAACAACCCCAGGTTACTGTAGTCTATAACAACCCAACACCAGGTTACTGTAGTCTATAACAACACCAGGTTACTGTAGTCTATAACAACCCAACACCAGGTTACTGTAGTCTATAACAACACCAGGTTACTGTAGTCTATAACAACCCAACCCCAGGTTACTGTAGTCTATAACAACACCAGGTTACTGTAGTCTATAACAACCCAACACCAGGTTACTGTAGTCTATAACAACCCAACACCAGGTTACTGTAGTCTATAACAACACCAGGTTACTGTAGTCTATAACAACCCCAGGTTACTGTAGTCTATAACAACCCAACACCAGGTTACTGTAGTCTATAACAACCCCAGGTTACTGTAGTCTATAACAACACCAGGTTACTGTAGTCTATAACAACCCAACCCCAGGTTACTGTAGTCTATAACAACCCCATGTTACTGTAGTCTATAACAACCCAACCCCAGGTTACTGTAGTCTATAACAACCCAACACCAGGTTACTGTAGTCTATAACAACCCAACACCAGGTTACTGTAGTCTATAACAACACCAGGTTACTGTAGTCTATAACAACACCAGGTTACTGTAGTCTATAACAACCCCAGGTTACTGTAGTCTATAACAACCCAACACCTGGTTACTGTAGTCTATAACAACACCAGGTTACTGTAGTCTATAACAACCCAACACCAGGTTACTGTAGTCTATAACAACCCAACACCAGGTTACTGTAGTCTATAACAACACCAGGTTACTGTAGTCTATAACAACCCAACACCAGGTTACTGTAGTCTATAACAACACCAGGTTACTGTAGTCTATATCAACCCAACACCTGGTTACTGTAGTCTATAACAACCCAACACCAGGTTACTGTAGTCTATAACGACCCCAGGTTACTGTAGTCTATATCAACCCAACACCTGGTTACTGTAGTCTATAACAACACCAGGTTACTGTAGTCTATAACAACCCAACACCAGGTTACTGTAGTCTATAACAACACCAGGTTACTGTAGTCTATAACAACCCAACACCAGGTTACTGTAGTCTATAACAACACCAGGTTACTGTAGTCTATAACAACACCAGGTTACTGTAGTCTATAACAACCCCAGGTTACTGTAGTCTATAACAACCCAACACCATGTTACTGTAGTCTATAACAACCCAACACCAGGTTACTGTAGTCTATAACAACACCAGGTTACTGTAGTCTATAACAACCCAACACCTGGTTACTGTAGTCTATAACAACCCAACACCAGGTTACTGTAGTCTATAACAACCCAACACCATGTTACTGTAGTCTATAACAACCCAACACCAGGTTACTGTAGTCTATAACAACACCAGGTTACTGTAGTCTATAAAAACACAACACCAGGTTACTGTAGTCTATAACAACACCAGGTTACTGTAGTCTATAACAACCCAACACCAGGTTACTGTAGTCTATAACAACACCAGGTTACTGTAGTCTATAACAACCCAACACCAGGTTACTGTAGTCTATAACAACCCAACACCAGGTTACTGTAGTCTATAACAACCCCAGGTTACTGTAGTCTATAACAACACCAGGTTACTGTAGTCTATAACAACCCAACACCAGGTTACTGTAGTCTATAACAACCCAACACCAGGTTACTGTAGTCTATAACAACCCAACCCCAGGTTACTGTAGTCTATAACAACCCAACACCAGGTTACTGTAGTCTATAACAACCCAACACCAGGTTACTGTAGTCTATAACAACACCAGGTTACTGTAGTCTATAACAACACCAGGTTACTGTAGTCTATAACAACCCCAGGTTACTGTAGTCTATAACAACCCAACACCTGGTTACTGTAGTCTATAACAACACCAGGTTACTGTAGTCTATAACAACCCAACACCAGGTTACTGTAGTCTATAACAACCCAACACCAGGTTACTGTAGTCTATAACAACACCAGGTTACTGTAGTCTATAACAACCCAACACCAGGTTACTGTAGTCTATAACAACCCAACACCAGGTTACTGTAGTCTATAACAACACCAGGTTACTGTAGTCTATAACAACCCAACCCCAGGTTACTGTAGTCTATAACAACCCAACACCAGGTTACTGTAGTCTATAACAACCCAACACCTGGTTACTGTAGTCTATAACAACCCAACCCCAGGTTACTGTAGTCTATAACAACCCAACACCAGGTTACTGTAGTCTATAACAACCCAACACCAGGTTACTGTAGTCTATAACAACCCAACACCATGTTACTGTAGTCTATAACAACCCCAGGTTACTGTAGTCTATAACAACCCAACCCCAGGTTACTGTAGTCTATAACAACCCAACCCCAGGTTACTGTAGTCTATAACAACACCAGGTTACTGTAGTCTATAACAACCCAACACCAGGTTACTGTAGTCTATAACAACCCAACACCATGTTACTGTAGTCTATAACAACCCAACACCATGTTACTGTAGTCTATAACAACCCAACACCATGTTACTGTAGTCTATAACAACCCAACACCATGTTACTGTAGTCTATAACAACCCAACACCATGTTACTGTAGTCTATAACAACCCAACCCCAGGTTACTGTAGTCTATAACAACACCAGGTTACTGTAGTCTATAACAACCCAACACCAGGTTACTGTAGTCTATAACAACCCAACACCATGTTACTGTAGTCTATAACAACCCAACACCAGGTTACTGTAGTCTATAACAACACCAGGTTACTGTAGTCTATAACAACACCAGGTTACTGTAGTCTATAACAACACCAGGTTACTGTAGTCTATAACAAAACCAGGTTACTGTAGTCTATAACAACCCAACACCAGGTTACTGTAGTCTATAACAACCCAACACCATGTTACTGTAGTCTATAACGACCCCAGGTTACTGTAGTCTATAACAACCCAACACCATGTTACTGTAGTCTATAACGACCCCAGGTTACTGTAGTCTATAACAACCCAACACCATGTTACTGTAGTCTATAACAACCCAACACCATGTTACTGTAGTCTATAACAACCCAACACCAGGTTACTGTAGTCTATAACAACCCAACACCAGGTTACTGTAGTCTATAACAACCCAACACCAGGTTACTGTAGTCTATAACAACCCAACACCAGGTTACTGTAGTCTATAACAACCCCAGGTTACTGTAGTCTATAACAACCCAACACCAGGTTACTGTAGTCTATAACAACACCAGGTTACTGTAGTCTATAACAACCCCAGGTTACTGTAGTCTATAACAACACCAGGTTACTGTAGTCTATAACAACCCAACACCAGGTTACTGTAGTCTATAACAACCCAACACCAGGTTACTGTAGTCTATAACAACACCAGGTTACTGTAGTCTATAACAACCCAACACCAGGTTACTGTAGTCTATAACAACCCAACACCTGGTTACTGTAGTCTATAACAACCCAACACCTGGTTACTGTAGTCTATAACAACCCCAGGTTACTGTAGTCTATAACAACCCAACACCATGTTACTGTAGTCTATAACAACACCAGGTTACTGTAGTCTATAACAACCCAACACCAGGTTACTGTAGTCTATAACAACCCAACACCAGGTTACTGTAGTCTATAACAACCCAACACCAGGTTACTGTAGTCTATAACAACCCAACCCCAGGTTACTGTAGTCTATAACAACACCAGGTTACTGTAGTCTATAACAACACCAGGTTACTGTAGTCTATAACAACCCCAGGTTACTGTAGTCTATAACAACCCAACACCAGGTTACTGTAGTCTATAACAACCCAACACCAGGTTACTGTAGTCTATAACAACCCAACCCCAGGTTACTGTAGTCTATAACAACACCAGGTTACTGTAGTCTATAACAACCCAACACCATGTTACTGTAGTCTATAACAACCCAACACCAGGTTACTGTAGTCTATAACAACCCAACACCATGTTACTGTAGTCTATAACAACCCAACACCAGGTTACTGTAGTCTATAACAACCCAACACCAGGTTACTGTAGTCTATAACAACCCAACACCAGGTTACTGTAGTCTATAACAACCCAACACCAGGTTACTGTAGTCTATAACAACCCCAGGTTACTGTAGTCTATAACAACCCAACACCAGGTTACTGTAGTCTATAACAACCCAACACCATGTTACTGTAGTCTATAACAACACCAGGTTACTGTAGTCTATAACAACCCCAGGTTACTGTAGTCTATAACAACCCAACACCAGGTTACTGTAGTCTATAACAACCCAACACCAGGTTACTGTAGTCTATAACAACCCAACACCAGGTTACTGTAGTCTATAACAACCCAACCCCAGGTTACTGTAGTCTATAACAACACCAGGTTACTGTAGTCTATAACAACCCAACCCCAGGTTACTGTAGTCTATAACAACCCCAGGTTACTGTAGTCTATAACAACACCAGGTTACTGTAGTCTATAACAACACCAGGTTACTGTAGTCTATAACAACCCAACACCAGGTTACTGTAGTCTATAACAACCCCAGGTTACTGTAGTCTATAACAACACCAGGTTACTGTAGTCTATAACAACACCAGGTTACTGTAGTCTATAACAACCCAACACCAGGTTACTGTAGTCTATAACAACCCCAGGTTACTGTAGTCTATAACAACCCAACACCAGGTTACTGTAGTCTATAACAACCCAACACCAGGTTACTGTAGTCTATAACAACCCAACACCAGGTTACTGTAGTCTATAACAACACCAGGTTACTGTAGTCTATAACGACCCCAGGTTACTGTAGTCTATAACAACCCAACACCTGGTTACTGTAGTCTATAACAACACCAGGTTACTGTAGTCTATAACAACCCCAGGTTACTGTAGTCTATAACAACCCAACACCAGGTTACTGTAGTCTATAACAACCCAACACCTGGTTACTGTAGTCTATAACAACCCCAGGTTACTGTAGTCTATAACAACACCAGGTTACTGTAGTCTATAACAACCCAACACCAGGTTACTGTAGTCTATAACAACCCAACCCCAGGTTACTGTAGTCTATAACAACCCAACACCATGTTACTGTAGTCTATAACAACCCAACACCATGTTACTGTAGTCTATAACAACCCAACACCATGTTACTGTAGTCTATAACGACCCCAGGTTACTGTAGTCTATAACAACCCAACACCAGGTTACTGTAGTCTATAACAACCCAACACCAGGTTACTGTAGTCTATAACAACCCAACACCAGGTTACTGTAGTCTATAACAACCCAACACCAGGTTACTGTAGTATATAACAACCCAACACCAGGTTACTGTAGTCTATAACAACCCAACACCAGGTTACTGTAGTCTATAACAACCCAACCCCAGGTTACTGTAGTCTATAACAACCCAACACCAGGTTACTGTAGTCTATAACAACACCAGGTTACTGTAGTCTATAACAACCCAACACCAGGTTACTGTAGTCTATAACAACCCAACACCTGGTTACTGTAGTCTATAACAACCCCAGGTTACTGTAGTCTATAACAACCCAACACCAGGTTACTGTAGTCTATAACAACCCAACACCAGGTTACTGTAGTCTATAACAACCCAACCCCAGGTTACTGTAGTCTATAATAACACCAGGTTACTGTAGTCTATAACAACCCAACCCCAGGTTACTGTAGTCTATAACAACCCCAGGTTACTGTAGTCTATAACAACACCAGGTTACTGTAGTCTATAACAACCCAACCCCAGGTTACTGTAGTCTATAACAACCCAACACCAGGTTACTGTAGTCTATAACAACCCAACCCCAGGTTACTGTAGTCTATAACAACCCAACACCAGGTTACTGTAGTCTATAACAACCCAACCCCAGGTTACTGTAGTCTATAACAACCCAACACCAGGTTACTGTAGTCTATAACAACCCAACACCAGGTTACTGTAGTCTATAACAACCCAACCCCAGGTTACTGTAGTCTATAACAACACCAGGTTACTGTAGTCTATAACAACCCAACACCATGTTACTGTAGTCTATAACGACCCAACACCAGGTTACTGTAGTCTATAACAACCCCAGGTTACTGTAGTCTATAACAACCCAACACCATGTTACTGTAGTCTATAACAACACCAGGTTACTGTAGTCTATAACAACCCCAGGTTACTGTAGTCTATAACAACCCAACACCATGTTACTGTAGTCTATAACAACCCAACACCAGGTTACTGTAGTCTATAACAACCCCAGGTTACTGTAGTCTATAACAACACCAGGTTACTGTAGTCTATAACAACCCAACACCAGGTTACTGTAGTCTATAACAACCCCAGGTTACTGTAGTCTATAACAACCCCAGGTTACTGTAGTCTATAACAACCCAACACCAGGTTACTGTAGTCTATAACAACCCAACACCTGGTTACTGTAGTCTATAACAACCCAGCACCTGGTTACTGTAGTCTATAACAACCCCAGGTTACTGTAGTCTATAACAACACCAGGTTACTGTAGTCTATAACAACCCCAGGTTACTGTAGTCTATAACAACCCAACACCAGGTTACTGTAGTCTATAACAACCCACCACCAGGTTACTGTAGTCTATAACAACCCCAGGTTACTGTAGTCTATAACAACCCAACACCAGGTTACTGTAGTCTATAACAACCCCAGGTTACTGTAGTCTATAACAACCCAACACCAGGTTACTGTAGTCTATAACAACCCAACACCAGGTTACTGTAGTCTATAACAACCCAACACCAGGTTACTGTAGTCTATAACAACCCAACACCAGGTTACTGTAGTCTATAACAACCCAACACCAGGTTACTGTAGTCTATAACAACCCCAGGTTACTGTAGTCTATAACAACCCCAGGTTACTGTAGTCTATAACAACCCAACACCAGGTTACTGTAGTCTATAACAACCCAACACCAGGTTACTGTAGTCTATAATAACCCAACACCTGGTTACTGTAGTCTATAACAACCCAACACCTGGTTACTGTAGTCTATAACAACACCAGGTTACTGTAGTCTATAACAACACCAGGTTACTGTAGTCTATAACAACCCCAGGTTACTGTAGTCTATAACAACCCACCACCAGGTTACTGTAGTCTATAACAACACCAGGTTACTGTAGTCTATAACAACCCAACACCAGGTTACTGTAGTCTATAACAACCCCAGGTTACTGTAGTCTATAACAACACCAGGTTACTGTAGTCTATAACAACCCAACACCAGGTTACTGTAGTCTATAACAACCCCAGGTTACTGTAGTCTATAACAACACCAGGTTACTGTAGTCTATAACGACCCCAGGTTACTGTAGTCTATAACAACCCAACACCAGGTTACTGTAGTCTATAACAACCCAACACCAGGTTACTGTAGTCTATAACAACCCAACACCAGGTTACTGTAGTCTATAACAACCCCACACCAGGTTACTGTAGTCTATAACAACCCAACACCGGGTTACTGTAGTCTATAACAACCCAACACCAGGTTACTGTAGTCTATAACAACACCAGGTTACTGTAGTCTATAACAACACCGGGTTACTGTAGTCTATAACAACCCAACACCAGGTTACTGTAGTCTATAACAACCCAACACCAGGTTACTGTAGTCTATAACAACACCAGGTTACTGTAGTCTATAACAACCCAACACCAGGTTACTGTAGTCTATAACAACACAACACCAGGTTACTGTAGTCTATAACAACACCAGGTTACTGTAGTCTATAACAACCCAACACCAGGTTACTGTAGTCTATAACAACCCACCACCAGGTTACTGTAGTCTATAACAACACCAGGTTACTGTAGTCTATAACAACCCAACCCCAGGTTACTGTAGTCTATAACAACCCAACACCAGGTTACTGTAGTCTATAACAACCCACCACCAGGTTACTGTAGTCTATAACAACCCACCACCAGGTTACTGTAGTCTATAACAACCCAACACCAGGTTACTGTAGTCTATAACAACCCAACACCAGGTTACTGTAGTCTGTAACAACACCAGGTTACTGTAGTCTATAACAACCCAACCCCAGGTTACTGTAGTCTATAACAACCCAACACCAGGTTACTGTAGTCTATAACAACCCAACACCAGGTTACTGTAGTCTATAACAACCCCAGGTTACTGTAGTCTATAACAACCCAACACCAGGTTACTGTAGTCTATAACAACCCAACACCAGGTTACTGTAGTCTATAACAACACCAGGTTACTGTAGTCTATAACAACCCCAGGTTACTGTAGTCTATAACAACCCAACACCAGGTTACTGTAGTCTATAACAACCCAACACCAGGTTACTGTAGTCTATAACAACACCAGGTTACTGTAGTCTATAACAACCCCAGGTTACTGTAGTCTATAACAACCCAACACCATGTTACTGTAGTCTATAACAACCCCAGGTTACTGTAGTCTATAACAACACCAGGTTACTGTAGTCTATAACAACACCAGGTTACTGTAGTCTATAACAACCCAACACCAGGTTACTGTAGTCTATAACAACCCCAGGTTACTGTAGTCTACAACAACCCCAGGTTACTGTAGTCTATAACAACCCAACACCAGGTTACTGTAGTCTATAACAACCCCAGGTTACTGTAGTCTATAACAACCCAACACCAGGTTACTGTAGTCTGTAACAACACCAGGTTACTGTAGTCCATAACAACCCCAGGTTACTGTAGTCTATAACAACCCAACACCAGGTTACTGTAGTCTATAACAACCCAACACCAGGTTACTGTAGTCTATAACAACCCAACACCAGGTTACTGTAGTCTATAACAACCCAACACCAGGTTACTGTAGTCTATAACAACCCAACACCAGGTTACTGTAGTCTATAACAACACCAGGTTACTGTAGTCTATAACAACCCAACACCAGGTTACTGTAGTCTATAACAACACCAGGTTACTGTAGTCTATAACAACCCAACCCCAGGTTACTGTAGTCTATAACAACCCAACACCAGGTTACTGTAGTCTATAACAACACCAGGTTACTGTAGTCTATAACAACCCAACACCATGTTACTGTAGTCTATAACAACCCAACACCATGTTACTGTAGTCTATAACAACCCAACACCAGGTTACTGTAGTCTATAACAACCCAACACCATGTTACTGTAGTCTATAACAACCCAACACCATGTTACTGTAGTCTATAACAACCCAACACCAGGTTACTGTAGTCTATAACAACACCAGGTTACTGTAGTCTATAACAACACAACACCAGGTTACTGTAGTCTATAACAACCCCAGGTTACTGTAGTCTATAACAACACCAGGTTACTGTAGTCTATAACAACCCAACCCCAGGTTACTGTAGTCTATAACAACCCCAGGTTACTGTAGTCTATAACAACCCAACACCAGGTTACTGTAGTCTATAACAACACCAGGTTACTGTAGTCTATAACAACCCACCACCAGGTTACTGTAGTCTATAACAACCCAACACCAGGTTACTGTAGTCTATAACAACACCAGGTTACTGTAGTCTATAACAACACCAGGTTACTGTAGTCTATAACAACCCAACACCAGGTTACTGTAGTCTATAACAACCCAACACCATGTTACTGTAGTCTATAACAACCCAACACCATGTTACTGTAGTCTATAACAACCCAACACCAGGTTACTGTAGTCTATAACAACCCAACACCAGGTTACTGTAGTCTATAACAACCCAACACCATGTTACTGTAGTCTATAACAACCCACCACCAGGTTACTGTAGTCTATAACAACACCAGGTTACTGTAGTCTATAACAACACCAGGTTACTGTAGTCTATAACAACACCAGGTTACTGTCGTCTATAACAACCCAACACCAGGTTACTGTAGTCTATAACAACCCCAGGTTACTGTAGTCTATAACAACCCAACACCAGGTTACTGTAGTCTATAACAACACCAGGTTACTGTAGTCTATAACAACCCAACACCATGTTACTGTAGTCTATAACATCCCAACACCAGGTTACTGTAGTCTATAACAACACCAGGTTACTGTAGTCTATAACAACCCAACACCAGGTTACTGTAGTCTATAACAACACCAGGTTACTGTAGTCTATAACAACACCAGGTTACTGTAGTCTATAACAACCCAACACCAGGTTACTGTAGTCTATAACAACCCAACACCAGGTTACTGTAGTCTATAACAACCCAACACCAGGTTACTGTAGTCTATAACAACCCAACCCCAGGTTACTGTAGTCTATAACAACCCAACACCAGGTTACTGTAGTCTATAACAACACCAGGTTACTGTAGTCTATAACAACACCTGGTTACTGTAGTCTATAACATCCCAACACCAGGTTACTGTAGTCTATAACAACACCAGGTTACTGTAGTCTATAACAACCCCAGGTTACTGTAGTCTATAACAACACCAGGTTACTGTAGTCTATAACAACACCAGGTTACTGTAGTCTATAACAACCCAACACCAGGTTACTGTAGTCTATAACAACCCAACACCAGGTTACTGTAGTCTATAACAACCCAACACCAGGTTACTGTAGTCTATAACAACCCAACACCAGGTTACTGTAGTCTATAACAACACCAGGTTACTGTAGTCTATAACAACACCAGGTTACTGTAGTCTATAACAACACCAGGTTACTGTAGTCTATAACAACCCAACACCAGGTTACTGTAGTCTATAACAACCCAACACCATGTTACTGTAGTCTATAACAACCCAACACCAGGTTACTGTAGTCTATAACAACCCAACACCATGTTACTGTAGTCTATAACGACCCCAGGTTACTGTAGTCTATAACAACCCAACACCAGGTTACTGTAGTCTATAACAACCCAACACCAGGTTACTGTAGTCTATAACAACCCAACCCCAGGTTACTGTAGTCTATAACAACACCAGGTTACTGTAGTCTATAACAACCCAACACCAGGTTACTGTAGTCTATAACAACCCAACACCAGGTTACTGTAGTCTATAACAACCCCAGGTTACTGTAGTCTATAACAACCCAACACCAGGTTACTGTAGTCTATAACAACCCAACACCAGGTTACTGTAGTCTATAACAACACCAGGTTACTGTAGTCTATAACAACCCAACACCAGGTTACTGTAGTCTATAACAACCCCAGGTTACTGTAGTCTATAACAACCCCAGGTTACTGTAGTCTATAACAACCCAACACCAGGTTACTGTAGTCTATAACAACCCAACACCAGGTTACTGTAGTCTATAACAACACACCACCAGGTTACTGTAGTCTATAACAACACCAGGTTACTGTAGTCTATAACAACCCCAGGTTACTGTAGTCTATAACAACCCAACACCAGGTTACTGTAGTCTATAACAACCCCAGGTTACTGTAGTCTATAACAACCCAACACCAGGTTACTGTAGTCTATAACAACACCAGGTTACTGTAGTCTATAACAACCCAACACCATGTTACTGTAGTCTATAACATCCCAACACCAGGTTACTGTAGTCTATAACAACACCAGGTTACTGTAGTCTATAACAACCCAACACCAGGTTACTGTAGTCTATAACAACACCAGGTTACTGTAGTCTATAACAACACCAGGTTACTGTAGTCTATAACAACCCAACACCAGGTTACTGTAGTCTATAACAACCCAACACCAGGTTACTGTAGTCTATAACAACCCAACCCCAGGTTACTGTAGTCTATAACAACCCAACACCAGGTTACTGTAGTCTATAACAACCCAACACCAGGTTATTGTAGTCTATAACAACCCAACACCTGGTTACTGTAGTCTATAACAACCCAACACCAGGTTACTGTAGTCTATAACAACACCAGGTTACTGTAGTCTATAACAACACCAGGTTACTGTAGTCTATAACAACCCAACACCAGGTTACTGTAGTCTATAACAACACCAGGTTACTGTAGTCTATAACAACCCAACACCAGGTTACTGTAGTCTATAACAACACCAGGTTACTGTAGTCTATAACAACACCAGGTTACTGTAGTCTATAACAACCCAACACCAGGTTACTGTAGTCTATAACAACACCAGGTTACTGTAGTCTATAACAACACCAGGTTACTGTAGTCTATAACAACACCAGGTTACTGTAGTCTATAACAACCCAACACCAGGTTACTGTAGTCTATAACAACCCAACACCATGTTACTGTAGTCTATAACGACCCCAGGTTACTGTAGTCTATAACAACCCAACACCATGTTACTGTAGTCTATAACGACCCCAGGTTACTGTAGTCTATAACAACCCAACCCCAGGTTACTGTAGTCTATAACAACCCAACACCATGTTACTGTAGTCTATAACGACCCAACACCAGGTTACTGTAGTCTATAACAACCCAACACCAGGTTACTGTAGTCTATAACAACCCAACACCAGGTTACTGTAGTCTATAACAACACCAGGTTACTGTAGTCTATAACAACCCCAGGTTACTGTAGTCTATAACAACCCCAGGTTACTGTAGTCTATAACAACCCAACACCAGGTTACTGTAGTCTATAACAACCCAACACCAGGTTACTGTAGTCTATAACAACCCAACCCCAGGTTACTGTAGTCTATAACAACCCAACACCAGGTTACTGTAGTCTATAACAACACCAGGTTACTGTAGTCTATAACAACCCAACACCAGGTCACTGTAGTCTATAACAACCCAACCCCAGGTTACTGTATTCTATAACAACTTAACCCCAGGTTACTGTAGTCTATAACAACACCAGGTTACTGTAGTCTATAACAACCCAACCCCAGGTTACTGTAGTCTATAACAACACCAGGTTACTGTAGTCTATAACAACCCAACACCATGTTACTGTAGTCTATAACAACCCAACACCATGTTACTGTAGTCTATAACAACCCAACACCAGGTTACTGTAGTCTATAACAACCCAACACCATGTTACTGTGGTCTATAACAACCCAACACCATGTTACTGTAGTCTATAACAACCCAACACCAGGTTACTGTAGTCTATAACAACACCAGGTTACTGTAGTCTATAACAACACAACACCAGGTTACTGTAGTCTATAACAACCCCAGGTTACTGTAGTCTATAACAACACCAGGTTACTGTAGTCTATAACAACCCAACCCCAGGTTACTGTAGTCTATAACAACCCCAGGTTACTGTTGTCTATAACAACCCAACACCAGGTTACTGTAGTCTATAACAACACCAGGTTACTGTAGTCTATAACAACCCACCACCAGGTTACTGTAGTCTATAACAACCCAACACCAGGTTACTGTAGTCTATAACAACACCAGGTTACTGTAGTCTATAACAACACCAGGTTACTGTAGTCTATAACAACCCAACACCAGGTTACTGTAGTCTATAACAACCCAACACCATGTTACTGTAGTCTATAACAACCCAACACCATGTTACTGTAGTCTATAACAACCCAACACCAGGTTACTGTAGTCTATAACAACCCAACACCAGGTTACTGTAGTCTATAACAACCCAACACCATGTTACTGTAGTCTATAACAACCCACCACCAGGTTACTGTAGTCTATAACAACACCAGGTTACTGTAGTCTATAACAACACCAGGTTACTGTAGTCTATAACAACACCAGGTTACTGTAGTCTATAACAACCCAACACCAGGTTACTGTAGTCTATAACAACCCCAGGTTACAGTAGTCTATAACAACCCAACACCAGGTTACTGTAGTCTATAACAACACCAGGTTACTGTAGTCTATAACAACCCAACACCATGTTACTGTAGTCTATAACATCCCAACACCAGGTTACTGTAGTCTATAACAACACCAGGTTACTATAGTCTATAACAACCCAACACCAGGTTACTGTAGTCTATAACAACACCAGGTTACTGTAGTCTATAACAACCCAACACCATGTTACTGTAGTCTATAACATCCCAACACCAGGTTACTGTAGTCTATAACAACACCAGGTTACTGTAGTCTATAACAACCCAACACCAGGTTACTGTAGTCTATAACAACACCAGGTTACTGTAGTCTATAACAACCCAACACCAGGTTACTGTAGTCTATAACATCCCAACACCAGGTTACTGTAGTCTATAACAACACCAGGTTACTGTAGTCTATAACAACCCAACACCAGGTTACTGTAGTCTATAACAACACCAGGTTACTGTAGTCTATAACAACACCAGGTTACTGTAGTCTATAACAACCCAACACCAGGTTACTGTAGTCTATAACAACCCAACACCAGGTTACTGTAGTCTATAACAACCCAACCCCAGGTTACTGTAGTCTATAACAACCCAACACCAGGTTACTGTAGTCTATAACAACCCAACACCAGGTTATTGTAGTCTATAACAACCCAACACCTGGTTACTGTAGTCTATAACAACCCAACACCAGGTTACTGTAGTCTATAACAACACCAGGTAACTGTAGTCTATAACAACACCAGGTTACTGTAGTCTATAACAACCCAACACCAGGTTACTGTAGTCTATAACAACACCAGGTTACTGTAGTCTATAACAACCCAACACCAGGTTACTGTAGTCTATAACAACACCAGGTTACTGTAGTCTATAACAACACCAGGTTACTGTAGTCTATAACAACCCAACACCAGGTTACTGTAGTCTATAACAACACCAGGTTACTGTAGTCTATAACAACACCAGGTTACTGTAGTCTATAACAACACCAGGTTACTGTAGTCTATAACAACCCAACACCAGGTTACTGTAGTCTATAACAACCCAACACCATGTTACTGTAGTCTATAACGACCCCAGGTTACTGTAGTCTATAACAACCCAACACCATGTTACTGTAGTCTATAACGACCCCAGGTTACTGTAGTCTATAACAACCCAACCCCAGGTTACTGTAGTCTATAACAACCCAACACCATGTTACTGTAGTCTATAACGACCCAACACCAGGTTACTGTAGTCTATAACAACCCAACACCAGGTTACTGTAGTCTATAACAACCCAACACCAGGTTACTGTAGTCTATGACAACACCAGGTTACTGTAGTCTATAACAACCCCAGGTTACTGTAGTCTATAACAACCCCAGGTTACTGTAGTCTATAACAACCCAACACCAGGTTACTGTAGTCTATAACAACCCAACACCAGGTTACTGTAGTCTATAACAACCCAACCCCAGGTTACTGTAGTCTATAACAACCCAACACCAGGTTACTGTAGTCTATAACAACACCAGGTTACTGTAGTCTATAACAACCCAACACCAGGTCACTGTAGTCTATAACAACCCAACCCCAGGTTACTGTATTCTATAACAACTTAACCCCAGGTTACTGTAGTCTATAACAACACCAGGTTACTGTAGTCTATAACAACCCAACCCCAGGTTACTGTAGTCTATAACAACACCAGGTTACTGTAGTCTATAACAACCCAACACCATGTTACTGTAGTCTATAACAACCCAACACCATGTTACTGTAGTCTATAACAACCCAACACCAGGTTACTGTAGTCTATAACAACCCAACACCATGTTACTGTGGTCTATAACAACCCAACACCATGTTACTGTAGTCTATAACAACCCAACACCAGGTTACTGTAGTCTATAACAACACCAGGTTACTGTAGTCTATAACAACACAACACCAGGTTACTGTAGTCTATAACAACCCCAGGTTACTGTAGTCTATAACAACACCAGGTTACTGTAGTCTATAACAACCCAACCCCAGGTTACTGTAGTCTATAACAACCCCAGGTTACTGTTGTCTATAACAACCCAACACCAGGTTACTGTAGTCTATAACAACACCAGGTTACTGTAGTCTATAACAACCCACCACCAGGTTACTGTAGTCTATAACAACCCAACACCAGGTTACTGTAGTCTATAACAACACCAGGTTACTGTAGTCTATAACAACACCAGGTTACTGTAGTCTATAACAACCCAACACCAGGTTACTGTAGTCTATAACAACCCAACACCATGTTACTGTAGTCTATAACAACCCAACACCATGTTACTGTAGTCTATAACAACCCAACACCAGGTTACTGTAGTCTATAACAACCCAACACCAGGTTACTGTAGTCTATAACAACCCAACACCATGTTACTGTAGTCTATAACAACCCACCACCAGGTTACTGTAGTCTATAACAACACCAGGTTACTGTAGTCTATAACAACACCAGGTTACTGTAGTCTATAACAACACCAGGTTACTGTAGTCTATAACAACCCAACACCAGGTTACTGTAGTCTATAACAACCCCAGGTTACAGTAGTCTATAACAACCCAACACCAGGTTACTGTAGTCTATAACAACACCAGGTTACTGTAGTCTATAACAACCCAACACCATGTTACTGTAGTCTATAACATCCCAACACCAGGTTACTGTAGTCTATAACAACACCAGGTTACTGTAGTCTATAACAACCCAACACCAGGTTACTGTAGTCTATAACAACACCAGGTTACTGTAGTCTATAACAACACCAGGTTACTGTAGTCTATAACAACCCAACACCAGGTTACTGTAGTCTATAACAACCCAACACCAGGTTACTGTAGTCTATAACAACCCAACACCAGGTTACTGTAGTCTATAACAACCCAACCCCAGGTTACTGTAGTCTATAACAACCCAACACCAGGTTACTGTAGTCTATAACAACACCAGGTTACTGTAGTCTATAACAACACCTGGTTACTGTAGTCTATAACATCCCAACACCAGGTTACTGTAGTCTATAACAACACCAGGTTACTGTAGTCTATAACAACCCCAGGTTACTGTAGTCTATAACAACACCAGGTTACTGTAGTCTATAACAACACCAGGTTACTGTAGTCTATAACAACCCAACACCAGGTTACTGTGGTCTATAACAACCCAACACCAGGTTACTGTAGTCTATAACAACCCAACACCAGGTTACTGTAGTCTATAACAACCCAACACCAGGTTACTGTAGTCTATAACAACACCAGGTTACTGTAGTCTATAACAACACCAGGTTACTGTAGTCTATAACAACACCAGGTTACTGTAGTCTATAACAACCCAACACCAGGTTACTGTAGTCTATAACAACCCAACACCATGTTACTGTAGTCTATAACAACCCAACACCAGGTTACTGTAGTCTATAACAACCCAACACCATGTTACTGTAGTCTATAACGACCCCAGGTTACTGTAGTCTATAACAACCCAACACCAGGTTACTGTAGTCTATAACAACCCAACACCAGGTTACTGTAGTCTATAACAACCCAACCCCAGGTTACTGTAGTCTATAACAACACCAGGTTACTGTAGTCTATAACAACCCAACACCAGGTTACTGTAGTCTATAACAACCCAACACCAGGTTACTGTAGTCTATAACAACCCCAGGTTACTGTAGTCTATAACAACCCAACACCAGGTTACTGTAGTCTATAACAACCCAACACCAGGTTACTGTAGTCTATAACAACACCAGGTTACTGTAGTCTATAACAACCCAACACCAGGTTACTGTAGTCTATAACAACCCCAGGTTACTGTAGTCTATAACAACCCCAGGTTACTGTAGTCTATAACAACCCAACACCAGGTTACTGTAGTCTATAACAACCCAACACCAGGTTACTGTAGTCTATAACAACACACCACCAGGTTACTGTAGTCTATAACAACACCAGGTTACTGTGGTCTATAACAACACCAGGTTACTGTAGTCTATAACAACCCAACACCAGGTTACTGTAGTCTATAACAACCCCAGGTTACTGTAGTCTATAACAACCCAACACCAGGTTACTGTAGTCTATAACAACACCAGGTTACTGTAGTCTATAACAACCCAACACCATGTTACTGTAGTCTATAACATCCCAACACCAGGTTACTGTAGTCTATAACAACACCAGGTTACTGTAGTCTATAACAACCCAACACCAGGTTACTGTAGTCTATAACAACACCAGGTTACTGTGGTCTATAACAACACCAGGTTACTGTAGTCTATAACAACCCAACACCAGGTTACTGTAGTCTATAACAACCCAACACCAGGTTACTGTAGTCTATAACAACCCAACCCCAGGTTACTGTAGTCTATAACAACCCAACACCAGGTTACTGTAGTCTATAACAACCCAACACCAGGTTACTGTAGTCTATAACAACCCAACACCTGGTTACTGTAGTCTATAACAACCCAACACCAGGTTACTGTAGTCTATAACAACACCAGGTTACTGTAGTCTATAACAACACCAGGTTACTGTAGTCTATAACAACCCAACACCAGGTTACTGTAGTCTATAACAACACCAGGTTACTGTAGTCTATAACAACCCAACACCAGGTTACTGTAGTCTATAACAACACCAGGTTACTGTAGTCTATAACAACACCAGGTTACTGTAGTCTATAACAACCCAACAACAGGTTACTGTAGTCTATAACAACACCAGGTTACTGTAGTCTATAACAACACCAGGTTACTGTAGTCTATAACAACACCAGGTTACTGTAGTCTATAACAACCCAACACCAGGTTACTGTAGTCTATAACAACCCAACACCATGTTACTGTAGTCTATAACGACCCCAGGTTGCTGTAGTCTATAACAACCCAACACCATGTTACTGTAGTCTATAACGACCCCAGGTTACTGTAGTCTATAACAACCCAACCCCAGGTTACTGTAGTCTATAACAACCCAACACCATGTTACTGTAGTCTATAACGACCCAACACCAGGTTACTGTAGTCTATAACAACCCAACACCAGGTTACTGTAGTCTATAACAACCCAACACCAGGTTACTGTAGTCTATAACAACACCAGGTTACTGTAGTCTATAACAACCCCAGGTTACTGTAGTCTATAACAACCCCAGGTTACTGTAGTCTATAACAACCCAACACCAGGTTACTGTAGTCTATAACAACCCAACACCAGGTTACTGTAGTCTATAACAACACACCACCAGGTTACTGTAGTCTATAACAACACCAGGTTACTGTGGTCTATAACAACACCAGGTTACTGTAGTCTATAACAACCCAACACCAGGTTACTGTAGTCTATAACAACCCCAGGTTACTGTAGTCTATAACAACCCAACACCAGGTTACTGTAGTCTATAACAACACCAGGTTACTGTAGTCTATAACAACCCAACACCATGTTACTGTAGTCTATAACATCCCAACACCAGGTTACTGTAGTCTATAACAACACCAGGTTACTGTAGTCTATAACAACCCAACACCAGGTTACTGTAGTCTATAACAACACCAGGTTACTGTGGTCTATAACAACACCAGGTTACTGTAGTCTATAACAACCCAACACCAGGTTACTGTAGTCTATAACAACCCAACACCAGGTTACTGTAGTCTATAACAACCCCAGGTTACTGTAGTCTATAACAACCCAACACCAGGTTACTGTAGTCTATAACAACCCAACACCAGGTTACTGTAGTCTATAACAACACCAGGTTACTGTAGTCTATAACAACCCAACACCAGGTTACTGTAGTCTATAACAACCCCAGGTTACTGTAGTCTATAACAACCCCAGGTTACTGTAGTCTATAACAACCCAACACCAGGTTACTGTAGTCTATAACAACCCAACACCAGGTTACTGTAGTCTATAACAACACACCACCAGGTTACTGTAGTCTATAACAACACCAGGTTACTGTGGTCTATAACAACACCAGGTTACTGTAGTCTATAACAACCCAACACCAGGTTACTGTAGTCTATAACAACCCCAGGTTACTGTAGTCTATAACAACCCAACACCAGGTTACTGTAGTCTATAACAACACCAGGTTACTGTAGTCTATAACAACCCAACACCATGTTACTGTAGTCTATAACATCCCAACACCAGGTTACTGTAGTCTATAACAACACCAGGTTACTGTAGTCTATAACAACCCAACACCAGGTTACTGTAGTCTATAACAACACCAGGTTACTGTGGTCTATAACAACACCAGGTTACTGTAGTCTATAACAACCCAACACCAGGTTACTGTAGTCTATAACAACCCAACACCAGGTTACTGTAGTCTATAACAACCCAACCCCAGGTTACTGTAGTCTATAACAACCCAACACCAGGTTACTGTAGTCTATAACAACCCAACACCAGGTTACTGTAGTCTATAACAACCCAACACCTGGTTACTGTAGTCTATAACAACCCAACACCAGGTTACTGTAGTCTATAACAACACCAGGTTACTGTAGTCTATAACAACACCAGGTTACTGTAGTCTATAACAACCCAACACCAGGTTACTGTAGTCTATAACAACACCAGGTTACTGTAGTCTATAACAACCCAACACCAGGTTACTGTAGTCTATAACAACACCAGGTTACTGTAGTCTATAACAACACCAGGTTACTGTAGTCTATAACAACCCAACAACAGGTTACTGTAGTCTATAACAACACCAGGTTACTGTAGTCTATAACAACACCAGGTTACTGTAGTCTATAACAACACCAGGTTACTGTAGTCTATAACAACCCAACACCAGGTTACTGTAGTCTATAACAACCCAACACCATGTTACTGTAGTCTATAACGACCCCAGGTTGCTGTAGTCTATAACAACCCAACACCATGTTACTGTAGTCTATAACGACCCCAGGTTACTGTAGTCTATAACAACCCAACCCCAGGTTACTGTAGTCTATAACAACCCAACACCATGTTACTGTAGTCTATAACGACCCAACACCAGGTTACTGTAGTCTATAACAACCCAACACCAGGTTACTGTAGTCTATAACAACCCAACACCAGGTTACTGTAGTCTATAACAACACCAGGTTACTGTAGTCTATAACAACCCCAGGTTACTGTAGTCTATAACAACCCCAGGTTACTGTAGTCTATAACAACCCAACACCAGGTTACTGTAGTCTATAACAACCCAACACCAGGTTACTGTAGTCTATAACAACCCAACCCCAGGTTACTGTAGTCTATAACAACCCAACACCAGGTTACTGTAGTCTATAACAACACCAGGTTACTGTAGTCTATAACAACCCAACACCAGGTCACTGTAGTCTATAACAACCCAACCCCAGGTTACTGTAGTCTATAACAACCCAACCCCAGGTTACTGTAGTCTATAACAACACCAGGTTACTGTAGTCTATAACAACCCAACCCCAGGTTACTGTAGTCTATAACAACACCAGGTTACTGTAGTCTATAACAACCCAACACCAGGTTACTGTAGTCTATAACAACCCAACCCCAGGTTACTGTAGTCTATAACAACACCAGGTTACTGTAGTCTATAACAACCCAACCCCAGGTTACTGTAGTCTATAACAACACCAGGTTACTGTAGTCTATAACAACCCAACACCAGGTTACTGTAGTCTATAACAACACCAGGTTACTGTAGTCTATAACAACCCAACACCAGGTCACTGTAGTCTATAACAACCCAACCCCAGGTTACTGTAGTCTATAACAACCCAACCCCAGGTCACTGTAGTCTATAACAACCCAACACCAGGTTACTGTAGTCTATAACAACACCAGGTTACTGTAGTCTATAACAACCCACCACCAGGTTACTGTAGTCTATAACAACACCAGGTTACTGTAGTCTATAACAACCCAACACCAGGTTACTGTAGTCTATAACAACCCCAGGTTACTGTAGTCTATAACAACACCAGGTTACTGTAGTCTATAACAACACCAGGTTACTGTAGTCTATAACAACCCAACACCAGGTTACTGTAGTCTATAACAACCCCAGGTTACTGTAGTCTATAACAACCCAACACCAGGTTACTGTAGTCTATAACAACCCCAGGTTACTGTAGTCTATAACAACCCAACACCAGGTTACTGTAGTCTATAACAACCCCAGGTTACTGTAGTCTATAACAACCCAACACCAGGTTACTGTAGTCTATAACAACACCAGGTTACTGTAGTCTATAACAACCCAACACCAGGTTACTGTAGTCTATAACAACCCAACACCAGGTTACTGTAGTCTATAACAACCCAACACCAGGTTACTGTAGTCTATAACAACCCCAGGTTACTGTAGTCTATAACAACCCAACACCAGGTTACTGTAGTCTATAACAACCCAACACCAGGTTACTGTAGTCTATAACAACCCAACACCTGGTTACTGTAGTCTATAACAACCCAACACCAGGTTACTGTAGTCTATAACAACACCAGGTTACTGTAGTCTATAACAACCCAACACCAGGTTACTGTAGTCTATAACAACCCAACACCAGGTTACTGTAGTCTATAACAACCCAACACCAGGTTACTGTAGTCTATAACAACACCAGGTTACTGTAGTCTATAACAACCCCAGGTTACTGTAGTCTATAACAACACCAGGTTACTGTAGTCTATAACAACCCAACACCATGTTACTGTAGTCTATAACAACCCAACACCAGGTTACTGTAGTCTATAACAACCCCAGGTTACTGTAGTCTATAACAACACCAGGTTACTGTAGTCTATAACAACCCAACACCAGGTTACTGTAGTCTATAACAACCCAACACCAGGTTACTGTAGTCTATAACAACCCCAGGTTACTGTAGTCTATAACAACCCAACACCTGGTTACTGTAGTCTATAACAACCCAACACCAGGTTACTGTAGTCTATAACAACCCCAGGTTACTGTAGTCTATAACAACCCAACACCAGGTTACTGTAGTCTATAACAACCCAACACCATGTTACTGTAGTCTATAACAACACCAGGTTACTGTAGTCTATAACAACACCAGGTTACTGCAGTCTATAACAACCCAACACCAGGTTACTGTAGTCTATAACAACCCAACACCAGGTTACTGTAGTCTATAACAACCCCAGGTTACTGTAGTCTATAACAACCCAACACCAGGTTACTGTAGTCTATAACAACACAACACCAGGTTACTGTAGTCTATAACAACCCAACACCAGGTTACTGTAGTCTATAACAACCCCAGGTTACTGTAGTCTATAACAACCCAACACCATGTTACTGTAGTCTATAACAACACCAGGTTACTGTAGTCTATAACAACCCCAGGTTACTGTAGTCTATAACAACCCAACACCAGGTTACTGTAGTCTATAACAACCCAACACCAGGTTACTGTAGTCTATAACAACCCAACCCCAGGTTACTGTAGTCTATAACAACCCAACACCAGGTTACTGTAGTCTATAACAACCCAACACCAGGTTATTGTAGTCTATAACAACCCAACACCTGGTTACTGTAGTCTATAACAACCCAACACCAGGTTACTGTAGTCTATAACAACACCAGGTTACTGTAGTCTATAACAACACCAGGTTACTGTAGTCTATAACAACCCAACACCAGGTTACTGTAGTCTATAACAACACCAGGTTACTGTAGTCTATAACAACCCAACACCAGGTTACTGTAGTCTATAACAACACCAGGTTACTGTAGTCTATAACAACACCAGGTTACTGTAGTCTATAACAACCCAACACCAGGTTACTGTAGTCTATAACAACACCAGGTTACTGTAGTCTATAACAACACCAGGTTACTGTAGTCTATAACAACACCAGGTTACTGTAGTCTATAACAACCCAACACCAGGTTACTGTAGTCTATAACAACCCAACACCATGTTACTGTAGTCTATAACGACCCCAGGTTACTGTAGTCTATAACAACCCAACACCATGTTACTGTAGTCTATAACGACCCCAGGTTACTGTAGTCTATAACAACCCAACCCCAGGTTACTGTAGTCTATAACAACCCAACACCATGTTACTGTAGTCTATAACGACCCAACACCAGGTTACTGTAGTCTATAACAACCCAACACCAGGTTACTGTAGTCTATAACAACCCAACACCAGGTTACTGTAGTCTATAACAACACCAGGTTACTGTAGTCTATAACAACCCCAGGTTACTGTAGTCTATAACAACCCCAGGTTACTGTAGTCTATAACAACCCAACACCAGGTTACTGTAGTCTATAACAACCCAACACCAGGTTACTGTAGTCTATAACAACCCAACCCCAGGTTACTGTAGTCTATAACAACCCAACACCAGGTTACTGTAGTCTATAACAACACCAGGTTACTGTAGTCTATAACAACCCAACACCAGGTCACTGTAGTCTATAACAACCCAACCCCAGGTTACTGTATTCTATAACAACTTAACCCCAGGTTACTGTAGTCTATAACAACACCAGGTTACTGTAGTCTATAACAACCCAACCCCAGGTTACTGTAGTCTATAACAACACCAGGTTACTGTAGTCTATAACAACCCAACACCATGTTACTGTAGTCTATAACAACCCAACACCATGTTACTGTAGTCTATAACAACCCAACACCAGGTTACTGTAGTCTATAACAACCCAACACCATGTTACTGTGGTCTATAACAACCCAACACCATGTTACTGTAGTCTATAACAACCCAACACCAGGTTACTGTAGTCTATAACAACACCAGGTTACTGTAGTCTATAACAACACAACACCAGGTTACTGTAGTCTATAACAACCCCAGGTTACTGTAGTCTATAACAACACCAGGTTACTGTAGTCTATAACAACCCAACCCCAGGTTACTGTAGTCTATAACAACCCCAGGTTACTGTTGTCTATAACAACCCAACACCAGGTTACTGTAGTCTATAACAACACCAGGTTACTGTAGTCTATAACAACCCACCACCAGGTTACTGTAGTCTATAACAACCCAACACCAGGTTACTGTAGTCTATAACAACACCAGGTTACTGTAGTCTATAACAACACCAGGTTACTGTAGTCTATAACAACCCAACACCAGGTTACTGTAGTCTATAACAACCCAACACCATGTTACTGTAGTCTATAACAACCCAACACCATGTTACTGTAGTCTATAACAACCCAACACCAGGTTACTGTAGTCTATAACAACCCAACACCAGGTTACTGTAGTCTATAACAACCCAACACCATGTTACTGTAGTCTATAACAACCCACCACCAGGTTACTGTAGTCTATAACAACACCAGGTTACTGTAGTCTATAACAACACCAGGTTACTGTAGTCTATAACAACACCAGGTTACTGTAGTCTATAACAACCCAACACCAGGTTACTGTAGTCTATAACAACCCCAGGTTACAGTAGTCTATAACAACCCAACACCAGGTTACTGTAGTCTATAACAACACCAGGTTACTGTAGTCTATAACAACCCAACACCATGTTACTGTAGTCTATAACATCCCAACACCAGGTTACTGTAGTCTATAACAACACCAGGTTACTATAGTCTATAACAACCCAACACCAGGTTACTGTAGTCTATAACAACACCAGGTTACTGTAGTCTATAACAACCCAACACCATGTTACTGTAGTCTATAACATCCCAACACCAGGTTACTGTAGTCTATAACAACACCAGGTTACTGTAGTCTATAACAACCCAACACCAGGTTACTGTAGTCTATAACAACACCAGGTTACTGTAGTCTATAACAACCCAACACCAGGTTACTGTAGTCTATAACATCCCAACACCAGGTTACTGTAGTCTATAACAACACCAGGTTACTGTAGTCTATAACAACCCAACACCAGGTTACTGTAGTCTATAACAACACCAGGTTACTGTAGTCTATAACAACACCAGGTTACTGTAGTCTATAACAACCCAACACCAGGTTACTGTAGTCTATAACAACCCAACACCAGGTTACTGTAGTCTATAACAACCCAACCCCAGGTTACTGTAGTCTATAACAACCCAACACCAGGTTACTGTAGTCTATAACAACCCAACACCAGGTTATTGTAGTCTATAACAACCCAACACCTGGTTACTGTAGTCTATAACAACCCAACACCAGGTTACTGTAGTCTATAACAACACCAGGTAACTGTAGTCTATAACAACACCAGGTTACTGTAGTCTATAACAACCCAACACCAGGTTACTGTAGTCTATAACAACACCAGGTTACTGTAGTCTATAACAACCCAACACCAGGTTACTGTAGTCTATAACAACACCAGGTTACTGTAGTCTATAACAACACCAGGTTACTGTAGTCTATAACAACCCAACACCAGGTTACTGTAGTCTATAACAACACCAGGTTACTGTAGTCTATAACAACACCAGGTTACTGTAGTCTATAACAACACCAGGTTACTGTAGTCTATAACAACCCAACACCAGGTTACTGTAGTCTATAACAACCCAACACCATGTTACTGTAGTCTATAACGACCCCAGGTTACTGTAGTCTATAACAACCCAACACCATGTTACTGTAGTCTATAACGACCCCAGGTTACTGTAGTCTATAACAACCCAACCCCAGGTTACTGTAGTCTATAACAACCCAACACCATGTTACTGTAGTCTATAACGACCCAACACCAGGTTACTGTAGTCTATAACAACCCAACACCAGGTTACTGTAGTCTATAACAACCCAACACCAGGTTACTGTAGTCTATGACAACACCAGGTTACTGTAGTCTATAACAACCCCAGGTTACTGTAGTCTATAACAACCCCAGGTTACTGTAGTCTATAACAACCCAACACCAGGTTACTGTAGTCTATAACAACCCAACACCAGGTTACTGTAGTCTATAACAACCCAACCCCAGGTTACTGTAGTCTATAACAACCCAACACCAGGTTACTGTAGTCTATAACAACACCAGGTTACTGTAGTCTATAACAACCCAACACCAGGTCACTGTAGTCTATAACAACCCAACCCCAGGTTACTGTATTCTATAACAACTTAACCCCAGGTTACTGTAGTCTATAACAACACCAGGTTACTGTAGTCTATAACAACCCAACCCCAGGTTACTGTAGTCTATAACAACACCAGGTTACTGTAGTCTATAACAACCCAACACCATGTTACTGTAGTCTATAACAACCCAACACCATGTTACTGTAGTCTATAACAACCCAACACCAGGTTACTGTAGTCTATAACAACCCAACACCATGTTACTGTGGTCTATAACAACCCAACACCATGTTACTGTAGTCTATAACAACCCAACACCAGGTTACTGTAGTCTATAACAACACCAGGTTACTGTAGTCTATAACAACACAACACCAGGTTACTGTAGTCTATAACAACCCCAGGTTACTGTAGTCTATAACAACACCAGGTTACTGTAGTCTATAACAACCCAACCCCAGGTTACTGTAGTCTATAACAACCCCAGGTTACTGTTGTCTATAACAACCCAACACCAGGTTACTGTAGTCTATAACAACACCAGGTTACTGTAGTCTATAACAACCCACCACCAGGTTACTGTAGTCTATAACAACCCAACACCAGGTTACTGTAGTCTATAACAACACCAGGTTACTGTAGTCTATAACAACACCAGGTTACTGTAGTCTATAACAACCCAACACCAGGTTACTGTAGTCTATAACAACCCAACACCATGTTACTGTAGTCTATAACAACCCAACACCATGTTACTGTAGTCTATAACAACCCAACACCAGGTTACTGTAGTCTATAACAACCCAACACCAGGTTACTGTAGTCTATAACAACCCAACACCATGTTACTGTAGTCTATAACAACCCACCACCAGGTTACTGTAGTCTATAACAACACCAGGTTACTGTAGTCTATAACAACACCAGGTTACTGTAGTCTATAACAACACCAGGTTACTGTAGTCTATAACAACCCAACACCAGGTTACTGTAGTCTATAACAACCCCAGGTTACAGTAGTCTATAACAACCCAACACCAGGTTACTGTAGTCTATAACAACACCAGGTTACTGTAGTCTATAACAACCCAACACCATGTTACTGTAGTCTATAACATCCCAACACCAGGTTACTGTAGTCTATAACAACACCAGGTTACTGTAGTCTATAACAACCCAACACCAGGTTACTGTAGTCTATAACAACACCAGGTTACTGTAGTCTATAACAACACCAGGTTACTGTAGTCTATAACAACCCAACACCAGGTTACTGTAGTCTATAACAACCCAACACCAGGTTACTGTAGTCTATAACAACCCAACACCAGGTTACTGTAGTCTATAACAACCCAACCCCAGGTTACTGTAGTCTATAACAACCCAACACCAGGTTACTGTAGTCTATAACAACACCAGGTTACTGTAGTCTATAACAACACCTGGTTACTGTAGTCTATAACATCCCAACACCAGGTTACTGTAGTCTATAACAACACCAGGTTACTGTAGTCTATAACAACCCCAGGTTACTGTAGTCTATAACAACACCAGGTTACTGTAGTCTATAACAACACCAGGTTACTGTAGTCTATAACAACCCAACACCAGGTTACTGTAGTCTATAACAACCCAACACCAGGTTACTGTAGTCTATAACAACCCAACACCAGGTTACTGTAGTCTATAACAACCCAACACCAGGTTACTGTAGTCTATAACAACACCAGGTTACTGTAGTCTATAACAACACCAGGTTACTGTAGTCTATAACAACACCAGGTTACTGTAGTCTATAACAACCCAACACCAGGTTACTGTAGTCTATAACAACCCAACACCATGTTACTGTAGTCTATAACAACCCAACACCAGGTTACTGTAGTCTATAACAACCCAACACCATGTTACTGTAGTCTATAACGACCCCAGGTTACTGTAGTCTATAACAACCCAACACCAGGTTACTGTAGTCTATAACAACCCAACACCAGGTTACTGTAGTCTATAACAACCCAACCCCAGGTTACTGTAGTCTATAACAACACCAGGTTACTGTAGTCTATAACAACCCAACACCAGGTTACTGTAGTCTATAACAACCCAACACCAGGTTACTGTAGTCTATAACAACCCCAGGTTACTGTAGTCTATAACAACCCAACACCAGGTTACTGTAGTCTATAACAACCCAACACCAGGTTACTGTAGTCTATAACAACACCAGGTTACTGTAGTCTATAACAACCCAACACCAGGTTACTGTAGTCTATAACAACCCCAGGTTACTGTAGTCTATAACAACCCCAGGTTACTGTAGTCTATAACAACCCAACACCAGGTTACTGTAGTCTATAACAACCCAACACCAGGTTACTGTAGTCTATAACAACACACCACCAGGTTACTGTAGTCTATAACAACACCAGGTTACTGTGGTCTATAACAACACCAGGTTACTGTAGTCTATAACAACCCAACACCAGGTTACTGTAGTCTATAACAACCCCAGGTTACTGTAGTCTATAACAACCCAACACCAGGTTACTGTAGTCTATAACAACACCAGGTTACTGTAGTCTATAACAACCCAACACCATGTTACTGTAGTCTATAACATCCCAACACCAGGTTACTGTAGTCTATAACAACACCAGGTTACTGTAGTCTATAACAACCCAACACCAGGTTACTGTAGTCTATAACAACACCAGGTTACTGTGGTCTATAACAACACCAGGTTACTGTAGTCTATAACAACCCAACACCAGGTTACTGTAGTCTATAACAACCCAACACCAGGTTACTGTAGTCTATAACAACCCAACCCCAGGTTACTGTAGTCTATAACAACCCAACACCAGGTTACTGTAGTCTATAACAACCCAACACCAGGTTACTGTAGTCTATAACAACCCAACACCTGGTTACTGTAGTCTATAACAACCCAACACCAGGTTACTGTAGTCTATAACAACACCAGGTTACTGTAGTCTATAACAACACCAGGTTACTGTAGTCTATAACAACCCAACACCAGGTTACTGTAGTCTATAACAACACCAGGTTACTGTAGTCTATAACAACCCAACACCAGGTTACTGTAGTCTATAACAACACCAGGTTACTGTAGTCTATAACAACACCAGGTTACTGTAGTCTATAACAACCCAACAACAGGTTACTGTAGTCTATAACAACACCAGGTTACTGTAGTCTATAACAACACCAGGTTACTGTAGTCTATAACAACACCAGGTTACTGTAGTCTATAACAACCCAACACCAGGTTGCTGTAGTCTATAACAACCCAACACCATGTTACTGTAGTCTATAACGACCCCAGGTTACTGTAGTCTATAACAACCCAACCCCAGGTTACTGTAGTCTATAACAACCCAACACCATGTTACTGTAGTCTATAACGACCCAACACCAGGTTACTGTAGTCTATAACAACCCAACACCAGGTTACTGTAGTCTATAACAACCCAACACCAGGTTACTGTAGTCTATAACAACACCAGGTTACTGTAGTCTATAACAACCCCAGGTTACTGTAGTCTATAACAACCCCAGGTTACTGTAGTCTATAACAACCCAACACCAGGTTACTGTAGTCTATAACAACCCAACACCAGGTTACTGTAGTCTATAACAACCCAACCCCAGGTTACTGTAGTCTATAACAACCCAACACCAGGTTACTGTAGTCTATAACAACACCAGGTTACTGTAGTCTATAACAACCCAACACCAGGTCACTGTAGTCTATAACAACCCAACCCCAGGTTACTGTAGTCTATAACAACCCAACCCCAGGTTACTGTAGTCTATAACAACACCAGGTTACTGTAGTCTATAACAACCCAACCCCAGGTTACTGTAGTCTATAACAACACCAGGTTACTGTAGTCTATAACAACCCAACACCAGGTTACTGTAGTCTATAACAACCCAACCCCAGGTTACTGTAGTCTATAACAACACCAGGTTACTGTAGTCTATAACAACCCAACCCCAGGTTACTGTAGTCTATAACAACACCAGGTTACTGTAGTCTATAACAACCCAACACCAGGTTACTGTAGTCTATAACAACACCAGGTTACTGTAGTCTATAACAACCCAACACCAGGTCACTGTAGTCTATAACAACCCAACCCCAGGTTACTGTAGTCTATAACAACCCAACCCCAGGTCACTGTAGTCTATAACAACCCAACACCAGGTTACTGTAGTCTATAACAACACCAGGTTACTGTAGTCTATAACAACCCACCACCAGGTTACTGTAGTCTATAACAACACCAGGTTACTGTAGTCTATAACAACCCAACACCAGGTTACTGTAGTCTATAACAACCCCAGGTTACTGTAGTCTATAACAACACCAGGTTACTGTAGTCTATAACAACACCAGGTTACTGTAGTCTATAACAACCCAACACCAGGTTACTGTAGTCTATAACAACCCCAGGTTACTGTAGTCTATAACAACCCAACACCAGGTTACTGTAGTCTATAACAACCCCAGGTTACTGTAGTCTATAACAACCCAACACCAGGTTACTGTAGTCTATAACAACCCCAGGTTACTGTAGTCTATAACAACCCAACACCAGGTTACTGTAGTCTATAACAACACCAGGTTACTGTAGTCTATAACAACCCAACACCAGGTTACTGTAGTCTATAACAACCCAACACCAGGTTACTGTAGTCTATAACAACCCAACACCAGGTTACTGTAGTCTATAACAACCCCAGGTTACTGTAGTCTATAACAACCCAACACCAGGTTACTGTAGTCTATAACAACCCAACACCAGGTTACTGTAGTCTATAACAACCCAACACCTGGTTACTGTAGTCTATAACAACCCAACACCAGGTTACTGTAGTCTATAACAACACCAGGTTACTGTAGTCTATAACAACCCAACACCAGGTTACTGTAGTCTATAACAACCCAACACCAGGTTACTGTAGTCTATAACAACCCAACACCAGGTTACTGTAGTCTATAACAACACCAGGTTACTGTAGTCTATAACAACCCCAGGTTACTGTAGTCTATAACAACACCAGGTTACTGTAGTCTATAACAACCCAACACCAGGTTACTGTAGTCTATAACAACCCAACACCAGGTTACTGTAGTCTATAACAACCCCAGGTTACTGTAGTCTATAACAACACCAGGTTACTGTAGTCTATAACAACCCAACACCAGGTTACTGTAGTCTATAACAACCCAACACCAGGTTACTGTAGTCTATAACAACCCCAGGTTACTGTAGTCTATAACAACCCAACACCTGGTTACTGTAGTCTATAACAACCCAACACCAGGTTACTGTAGTCTATAACAACCCCAGGTTACTGTAGTCTATAACAACCCAACACCAGGTTACTGTAGTCTATAACAACCCAACACCAGGTTACTGTAGTCTATAACAACACCAGGTTACTGTAGTCTATAACAACACCAGGTTACTGTAGTCTATAACAACCCAACACCAGGTTACTGTAGTCTATAACAACCCCAGGTTACTGTAGTCTATAACAACCCAACACCAGGTTACTGTAGTCTATAACAACACAACACCAGGTTACTGTAGTCTATAACAACCCAACACCAGGTTACTGTAGTCTATAACAACCCCAGGTTACTGTAGTCTATAACAACCCAACACCATGTTACTGTAGTCTATAACAACACCAGGTTACTGTAGTCTATAACAACCCCAGGTTACTGTAGTCTATAACAACCCAACACCAGGTTACTGTAGTCTATAACAACACCAGGTTACTGTAGTCTATAAC
>NW_026600528.1:0-52500 GCF_029448725.1 Salvelinus fontinalis
ATGTATAATACCACTACTACAATACAACATGTATAATACCACCACTACAACACAACATGTATAATACCACCACTACAATACAACATGTATAATACCACCACTACAATACAACATGTATAATACCACCACTACAATACAACATGTATAATACCACCAGTACAATACAACATGTATAATACCACCACTACAATACAACATGTATAATACCACCACTACATATCTACAATACAACATGTACAATACCACCACTACAATACAACATGTATAATACCACCACTACAATACAACATGTATAATACCACCAATACAATACAACATGTATAATACCACCACTACTACAATACAACATGTATAATACCACCACTACATTACAACATGTATAATACCATCACTACAATACAACATGTATAATACCACCACTACAAAAAACATGTATAATACCACCACTACAATACAACATGTATAATACCACCAGTACAATACAACATGTATAATACCACCACTACAATACAACATGTATAATACCACCACTACAATACAACATGTATAATACCACCACTACAATACAACATGTATAATACCACCACTACAATACAACATGTATAATACCACCACTACAATACAACATGTATAATACCACCACTACAATACAACATGTATAATACCACCACTACAACATGTATAATACCACCACTACAATACAACATGTATAATACCACCACTACAATACAACATGTATAATACCACCACTACAATACAACATGTATAATACCACCACTACAATACAACATGTATAATACCACCACTACAATACAACATGTATAATACCACCACTACAATACAACATGTATAATACCACCACTACAATACAACATGTATAATACCACCACTACAATACAACATGTATAATACCACCACTACATATCTACAATACAACATGTATAATACCACCACTACAATACAACATGTATAATACCACCACTACAATACAACATGTATAATACCACCACTACATATCTACAATACAACATGTATAATACCACCACTACAATACAACATGTATAATACCACCACTACAATACAACATGTATAATACCACCACTACAATACAACATGTATAATACCACCACTACAATACAACATGTATAATACCACCACTACAATACAACATGTATAATACCACCACTACATATCTACAATACAACATGTATAATACCACCACTACAACATGTATAATACCACCACTACAATACAACATGTATAATACCACCACTACAATACAACATGTATAATACCACCACTACAATACAACATGTATAATACCACCACTACAATACAACATGTATAATACCACCACTACAATACAACATGTATAATACCACCACTACAATACAACATGTATAATACCACCACTACAATACAACATGTATAATACCACTACTACAATACAACATGTATAATACCACCACTACAACACAACATGTATAATACCACCACTACAATACAACATGTATAATACCACCACTACAATACAACATGTATAATACCACCACTACAATACAACATGTATAATACCACCAGTACAATACAACATGTATAATACCACCACTACAATACAACATGTATAATACCACCACTACATATCTACAATACAACATGTACAATACCACCACTACAATACAACATGTATAATACCACCACTACAATACAACATGTATAATACCACCACTACAATACAACATGTATAATACCACCACTACAATACAACATGTATAATACCACCACTACAATACAACACGTATAATACCACCACTACAATACAACATGTATAATACCACCAGTACAATACAACATGTATAATACCACCACTACATATCTACAATACAACATGTATAATACCACCACTACAACATGTATAATACCACCACTACAATACAACATGTATAATACCACCACTACAATACAACATGTATAATACCACCACTACAATACAACATGTATAATACCACCACTACAATACAACATGTATAATACCACCACTACAATACAACATGTATAATACCACCACTACAATACAACATGTATAATACCACCACTACAATACAACACGTATAATACCACAACTACAATACAACATGTATAATACCACCAGTACAATACAACATGTATAATACCACCACTACATATCTACAATACAACATGTATAATATCACCACTACATATCTACAATACAACATGTATAATACCACCACTACAATACAACATGTATAATACCACCACTACAATACAACATGTATAATACCACCACTACAATACAACATGTATAATACCACCACTACAATACAACATGTATAATACCACCACTACAATACAACATGTATAATACCACCACTACAATACAACATGTATAATACCACCACTACAATACAACATGTATAATACCACCACTACAATACAACATGTATAATACCACCACTACAATACAACATGTATGATACCACCACTACAATACAACATGTATAATACCACCACTACAATACAACATGTATAATACCACCACTACAATACAACATGTATAATACCACCACTACAATACAACATGTATAATACCACCACTACAATACAACATGTATAATACCACCACTACAATACAACATGTATAATACCACCACTACAATACAACATGTATAATACCACCACTACAATACAACATGTATAATACCACCACTACAATACAACATGTGTAATACCACCACTACAATACAACATGTATAATACCACCACTACAATACAACATGTATAATACCACCACTACAATACAACATGTATAATACCACCACTACAATACAACATGTATAATACCACCACTACAATACAACATGTATAATACCACCACTACAATACAACATGTATAATACCACCACTACAATACAACATGTATAATACCACCACTACAATACAACATGTATAATACCACCACTACAATACAACATGTATAATACCACCACTACAATACAACATGTATAATACCACCACTACAATACAACATGTATAATACCACCACTACATATCTACAATACAACATGTATAATACCACCACTACAATACAACATGTATAATACCACCACTACAATACAACATGTATAATACCACCACTACAATACAACATGTATAATACCACCACTACAATACAACATGTATAATACCACCACTACAATACAACATGTATAATACCACCACTACAATACAACATGTATAATACCACCACTACAATACAACATGTATAATACCAACACTACATATCTACAATACAACATGTACAATACCACCACTACAACATGTATAATACCACCACTACAATACAACATGTATAATACCACCACTACAATACAACATGTATAATACCACCACTACAATACAACATGTATAATACCACCAGTACAATACAACATGTATAATACCAACACTACAATACAACATGTATAATACCACCACTACAATTCAACACGTATAATACCACCACTACAATACAACATGTATAATACCACCACTACAATACAACATGTATAATACCACCACTACAATACAACATGTATAATACCACCACTACAATACAACATGTATAATACCACCACTACAATACAACATGTATAATACCACCACTACAATACAACATGTATAATACCACCAGTACAATACAACATGTATAATACCATCACTACAATACAACATGTATAATACCACCACTACAATACAACATGTATAATACCACCACTACAATACAACATGTATAATACCACCACTACAATACAACATGTATAATACCACCACTACAATACAACATGTATAATACCACCACTACATATCTACAATACAACATGTATAATACCACCACTACAATACAACATGTATAACACCACCACTACAATACAACATGTATAATACCACCACTACAATACAACATGTATAACACCACCATTACAATACAACATGTATAATACCACCACTACAATACAACATGTATAATACCACCACTACAATACAACATGTATAATACCACCACTACAATACAACATGTATAATACCACCACTACAATACAACATGTATAATACCACCACTACATATCTACAATACAACATGTATAATACCACCACTACAATACTACATGTATAATACCACCACTACAATACAACATGTATAATACCACCACTACAATACAACATGTACAATACCACCACTACAATACAACATGTATAATACCACCACTACAATACAACATGTATAATACCACCACTACATATCTACATGTATAATACCACCACTACAATACAACATGTATAAAACCACCACTACAATACAACATGTATAATACCACCACTACATATCTACAATACAACATGTATAACACCACCACTACAATACAACATGTATAATACCACCACTACAATACAACATGTATAATACCACCACTACAATACAACATGTATAATACCACCACTACAATACAACATGTATAATACCACCACTACAATACAACATGTATAATACCACCACTACAATACAACATGTATAATACCACCACTACAATACAACATGTATAATACCACCACTACAATACAACATGTATAATACCACCACTACAATACAACATGTATAATACCACCACTACAATACAACATGTATAATACCACCACTACAATACAACATGTATAATACCACCACTACAATACAACATGTATAATACCACCACTACAATACAACATGTATAATACCACCACTACAATACAACATGTATAATACCAACACTACATATCTACAATACAACATGTACAATACCACCACTACAACATGTATAATACCACCACTACAATACAACATGTATAATACCACCACTACAATACAACATGTATAATACCACCACTACAATACAACATGTATAATACCACCACTACAATACAACATGTATAATACCAACACTACATATCTACAATACAACATGTATAATACCACCACTACAATACAACATGTATAATACCACCACTACATATCTACAATACAACATGTATAATACCACCACTACAATACAACATGTATAATACCACCACTACAATACAACATGTATAATACCACCACTACAATACAACATGTATAACACCACCACTACAATACAACATGTATAATACCACCACTACAATACAACATGTATAATACCACCACTACAATACAACATGTATAATACCACCACTACAATACAACATGTATAATACCACCACTACAATACAACATGTATGATACCACCACTACAATACAACATGTATGATACCACCACTACAATACAACATGTATAATACCACCACTACAATACAACATGTATAATACCACCACTACAATACAACATGTATAAAACCACCACTACAATACAACATGTATAATACCACCACTACAATACAACATGTATAATACCACCACTACAATACAACATGTATAATACCACCACTACATATCTACAATACAACATGTATAATACCACCACTACAACATGTATAATACCACCACTACAATACAACATGTATAATACCACCACTACAATACAACATGTATAATACCACCACTACAATACAACATGTATAATACCACCACTACAATACTACATGTATAATACCACCACTACAGTACAACATGTATAATACCACCACTACAATACAACATGTATAATACCACCACTACAATACAACATGTATAATACCACCACTACAATACAACATGTATAATACCACCACTACAATACAACATGTATAATACCACCACTACAATACAACATGTATAATACCCCCACTACAATACAACATGTATAATACCACCACTACAATACAACATGTATAATACCACCACTACAATACAACATGTATAATACCACCACTACTACAATACAACATGTATAATACCACCACTACAATACAACATGTATAATACCACCAGTACAATACAACATGTATAATACCAACACTACAATACAACATGTATAATACCACCACTACAATACAACACGTATAATACCACCACTACAATACAACATGTATAATACCACCACTACAATACAACATGTATAATACCACCACTACATATCTACAATACAACATGTATAATACCACCACTACAATACAACATGTATAACACCACCACTACAATACAACATGTATAATACCACCACTACAATACAACATGTATAATACCACCACTACAATACAACATGTATAATACCACCACTACATATCTACAATACAACATGTATAATACCACCACTACAATACAACATGTATAACACCACCATTACAATACAACATGTATAATACCATCACTACAATACAACATGTATAATACCACCACTACAATACAACATGTATAATACCACCACTACAATACAACATGTATAATACCACCACTACAATACAACATGTATAATACCACCACTACAATACAACATGTATAATACCACCACTACAATACAACATGTATAATATCACCACTACATATCTACAATACAACATGTACAATACCACCACTACAATACAACATGTATAATACCACCACTACAATACAACATGTATAATACCACCACTACAATACAACATGTATAATACCACCACTACAATACAACATGTATAATACCACCACTACAATACAACATGTATAATACCACCACTACAATACAACATGTATAATACCACCACTACAATACAACATGTATAATACCACCACTACAATACAACATGTATAATACCACCACTACAATACAACATGTATAATACCACCACTACAATACAACATGTATAATACCACCACTACAATACAACATGTATAATACCACCACTACAATACAACATGTATAATACCACCACTACAATACAACATGTATAATACCACCACTACAATACAACATGTATAATACCACCACTACAATACAACATGTATAATACCACCACTACAATACAACATGTAGAATACCACCACTACAATACAACATGTATAATACCACCACTACAATACAACATGTATAATACCACCACTACAATACAACATGTATAATACCACCACTACAATACAACATGTATAATACCACCACTACAATACAACATGTATAATACCACCACTACAATACAACATGTATAATACCACCACTACAATACAACATGTATAATACCACCACTACAATACAACATGTATAATACCACCACTACAATACAACATGTATAATACCACCACTACAATAAAACATGTATAATACCACCACTACAATACAACATGTATAATACCACCACTACAATACAACATGTATAATACCACCACTACAATACAACATGTATAATACCACCACTACAATACAACATGTATAATACCACCACTACAATACAACATGTATAATACCACCACTACATATCTACAATACAACATGTATAATACCACCACTACAATACAACATGTATAATACCATCACTACAATACAACATGTATAATACCACCACTACAATACAACATGTATAATACCACCATTACAATACAACATGTATAATACCATCACTACAATACAACATGTATAATACCACCACTACAATACAACATGTATAATACCACCACTACAATACAACATGTATAATACCACCACTACAATACAACATGTATAATACCACCACTACAATACAACATGTATAATACCATCACTACAATACAACATGTATAATACCACCACTACAATACAATATGTATAATACCACCACTACAATACAACATGTATAATACCACCAGTACAATACAACATGTATAATACCACCACTACAATACAACATGTATAATACCACCACTACAATACAACATGTATAATACCACCACTACAATACAACATGTATAATACCACCACTACAATACAACATGTATAATACCACCACTACAATACAACATGTATAATACCACCACTACAATACAACATGTATAATACCACCACTACAATACAACATGTATAATACCACCACTACAATACAACATGTATAATACCACCACTACAATACAACATGTATAATACCACCACTACAATACAACATGTATAATACCACCACTACAATACAACATGTATAATACCACCACTACAATACAACATGTATAATTCCACCACTACAATACAACATGTATAATACCACCACTACAATACAACATGTATAATACCACCACTACATATCTACAATACAACATGTATAATACCACCACTACAATACAACATGTATAATACCACCACTACAATACAACATGTATAATACCACCACTACATATCTACAATACAACATGTATAATACCACCACTACAATACAACATGTATAATACCACCACTACAATACAACATGTATAATACCACCACTACAATACAACATGTATAATACCACTACTACAATACAACATGTATAATACCACCACTACAACACAACATGTATAATACCACCACTACAATACAACATGTATAATACCACCACTACAATACAACATGTATAATACCACCACTACAATACAACATGTATAATACCACCAGTACAATACAACATGTATAATACCACCACTACAATACAACATGTATAATACCACCACTACATATCTACAATACAACATGTACAATACCACCACTACAATACAACATGTATAATACCACCACTACAATACAACATGTATAATACCACCAATACAATACAACATGTATAATACCACCACTACTACAATACAACATGTATAATACCACCACTACATTACAACATGTATAATACCATCACTACAATACAACATGTATAATACCACCACTACAATACAACATGTATAATACCACCACTACAATACAACATGTATAATACCACCAGTACAATACAACATGTATAATACCACCACTACAATACAACATGTATAATACCACCACTACAATACAACATGTATAATACCACCACTACAATACAACATGTATAATACCACCACTACAATACAACATGTATAATACCACCACTACAATACAACATGTATAATACCACCACTACAATACAACATGTATAATACCACCACTACAACATGTATAATACCACCACTACAATACAACATGTATAATACCACCACTACAATACAACATGTATAATACCACCACTACAATACAACATGTATAATACCACCACTACAATACAACATGTATAATACCACCACTACAATACAACATGTATAATACCACCACTACAATACAACATGTATAATACCACCACTACAATACAACATGTATAATACCACCACTACAATACAACATGTATAATACCACCACTACATATCTACAATACAACATGTATAATACCACCACTACAATACAACATGTATAATACCACCACTACAATACAACATGTATAATACCACCACTACATATCTACAATACAACATGTATAATACCACCACTACAATACAACATGTATAATACCACCACTACAATACAACATGTATAATACCACCACTACAATACAACATGTATAATACCACCACTACAATACAACATGTATAATACCACCACTACATATCTACAATACAACATGTATAATACCACCACTACAACATGTATAATACCACCACTACAATACAACATGTATAATACCACCACTACAATACAACATGTATAATACCACCACTACAATACAACATGTATAATACCACCACTACAATACAACATGTATAATACCACCACTACAATACAACATGTATAATACCACCACTACAATACAACATGTATAATACCACCACTACAATACAACATGTATAATACCACTACTACAATACAACATGTATAATACCACCACTACAACACAACATGTATAATACCACCACTACAATACAACATGTATAATACCACCACTACAATACAACATGTATAATACCACCACTACAATACAACATGTATAATACCACCAGTACAATACAACATGTATAATACCACCACTACAATACAACATGTATAATACCACCACTACATATCTACAATACAACATGTACAATACCACCACTACAATACAACATGTATAATACCACCACTACAATACAACATGTATAATACCACCACTACAATACAACATGTATAATACCACCACTACAATACAACATGTATAATACCACCACTACAATACAACACGTATAATACCACCACTACAATACAACATGTATAATACCACCAGTACAATACAACATGTATAATACCACCACTACATATCTACAATACAACATGTATAATACCACCACTACAACATGTATAATACCACCACTACAATACAACATGTATAATACCACCACTACAATACAACATGTATAATACCACCACTACAATACAACATGTATAATACCACCACTACAATACAACATGTATAATACCACCACTACAATACAACATGTATAATACCACCACTACAATACAACATGTATAATACCACCACTACAATACAACACGTATAATACCACAACTACAATACAACATGTATAATACCACCAGTACAATACAACATGTATAATACCACCACTACATATCTACAATACAACATGTATAATATCACCACTACATATCTACAATACAACATGTATAATACCACCACTACAATACAACATGTATAATACCACCACTACAATACAACATGTATAATACCACCACTACAATACAACATGTATAATACCACCACTACAATACAACATGTATAATACCACCACTACAATACAACATGTATAATACCACCACTACAATACAACATGTATAATACCACCACTACAATACAACATGTATAATACCACCACTACAATACAACATGTATAATACCACCACTACAATACAACATGTATGATACCACCACTACAATACAACATGTATAATACCACCACTACAATACAACATGTATAATACCACCACTACAATACAACATGTATAATACCACCACTACAATACAACATGTATAATACCACCACTACAATACAACATGTATAATACCACCACTACAATACAACATGTATAATACCACCACTACAATACAACATGTATAATACCACCACTACAATACAACATGTATAATACCACCACTACAATACAACATGTGTAATACCACCACTACAATACAACATGTATAATACCACCACTACAATACAACATGTATAATACCACCACTACAATACAACATGTATAATACCACCACTACAATACAACATGTATAATACCACCACTACAATACAACATGTATAATACCACCACTACAATACAACATGTATAATACCACCACTACAATACAACATGTATAATACCACCACTACAATACAACATGTATAATACCACCACTACAATACAACATGTATAATACCACCACTACAATACAACATGTATAATACCACCACTACAATACAACATGTATAATACCACCACTACATATCTACAATACAACATGTATAATACCACCACTACAATACAACATGTATAATACCACCACTACAATACAACATGTATAATACCACCACTACAATACAACATGTATAATACCACCACTACATATCTACAATACAACATGTATAATACCACCACTACAATACAACATGTATAATACCACCACTACAATACAACATGTATAATACCACCACTACTATACAACATGTATAATACCACCACTACAATACAACATGTATAATACCACCACTACTATACAACATGTATAATACCACCACTACAATACAACATGTATAATACCACCACTACAATACAACATGTATAATACCACCACTACAATACAACATGTATAATACCACCACTACAATACAACATGTATAATACCACCACTACAATACAACATGTATAATACCACCACTACAATACAACATGTATAATACCACCACTACAATACAACATGTATAATACCACCACTACAATACAACATGTATAATACCACCACTACAATACAACATGTATAATACCACCACTACAATACAACATGTATAATACCACCACTACAATACAACATGTATAATACCACCACTACAATACAACATGTATAATACCACCACTACAATACAACATGTATAATACCACCACTACAATACAACATGTATAATACCACCACTACAACACAACATGTATAATACCACCACTACAATACAACATGTATAATACCACCACTACAATACAACATGTATAATACCACCACTACAATACAACATGTATAATACCACCACTACAATACAACATGTATAATACCACCACTACAATACAACATGTATAATACCACCACACCAATGCACTTGTTTGGAGAGTTCGTCTGCTAACACATTAGTGTCTGTTCCAGTGTGTGTGTCTGTACCAGTGTGTGTGTCTGTACCAGTGTGTGTGTCTGTACCAGTGTGTGTGTCTGTACCAGTGTGTGTGTCTGTACCAGTGTGTGTGTCTGTACCAGTGTGTCTGTCTGTACTAATGTGTGTGTGTCTGTACCAGTGTGTGTGTCTGTACCAGTGTGTGTGTCTGTACCAGTGTGTGTGTCTGTACCAGTGTGTCTGTCTGTACTAATGTGTGTGTGTCTGTACCAGTTTGTGTGTCTGTTCCAGTGTGTGTGTCTGTACCAGTGTGTGTGTCTGTACCAGTGTGTCTGTCTGTACTAGTGTGTGTGTCTGTACCAGTGTGTGTGTCTGTACCAGTGTGTGTGTCTGTACCAGTGTGTCTGTCTGTACTAGTGTGTGTGTGTCTGTACCAGTGTGTGTGTCTGTACCAGTATGTGTGTCTGTACCAGTGTGTCTGTCTGTACTAGTGTGTGTGTCTGTACCAGTGTGTGTGTCTGTACCAGTGTGTGTGTCTGTACCAGTGTGTCTGTCTGTACTAGTGTGTGTGTGTCTGTACCAGTGTGTGTGTCTGTACCAGTGTGTGTGTCTGTACCAGTGTGTGTGTCTGTACTAGTGTGTGTGTCTGTACCTGTGTGTGTGTCTGTACTAGTGTGTGTGTCTCTTCACAGTCCCTGCTGTTCCACCACACCACATATCTACAGGACTAAATCCATGTGTATGAATTGTGTATAGTGTGTATGCTATCGTGTGTTTGTATGCATGTTTGCGTTGCTTCACAGTCCCCGCTGTTCCATAAGGTGTATTTTTATCTGTTTTTTAAATCTGATTCTCCTGCTGCATCAGTTCCCTGATGTGGAATAGAGTTCCATGTAGTCATGTCTCTATGTAGTACCGTGCACCTCCCATAGTCTGATCTGGTGGGTGGAGAAATTCACAAATCTATGGACATAGCTTAATTTAGTCTGTCAAACAGTTAGGTCTACCTCTTTTTTCTTAAATATGAAGAAATAGGCTCCAACACAGCGCCCTCTGGTTGTTAGTCTAATCAGGGGTGAGATGTCATGTCTTCCCGGTACTGTACCTCCCACGCACCTGCACCAAAAAAAAGAATGTGCCCTTGACGTTCTTCCGCCTTAGGCGAGACAAAAAAATATCGACCCCCTACTATCCCTGCTAAACTGGAATAGGCTAATGTACAGCAGGGGTCGGCAATAGATTTGGCCCCGGGACAGTTTTCTCTCTGCTTGGAGTCGGCAGAACAGAATATAATAACGGAAAATTAAACACCATCTTTTAGAGGAGGCATCTGGAGAGGTGCGCTTGGCATGGATAAGCCAAATATTTTGCGCCCTTGGCTTTGGCTAAGCATCATAGGGCTGCTTCAGCGCAAAACCTATGTAAATAGCCCTCATGCCACTGGGTGAGATACGTGATCATTGTTTTTGGGCGGAATAGTGTGAGGTGTTATATGTTGTTGAAGGTGCGTCTTGGTAGGTCTAGCTCAGAAGATGTCTCCCTGGTCAGAAGATGTCTCCCTGGTCTAACTGCAGCTATAGGTGATAGGTCCAGGTCAGAAGATGTCTCCCTGGTCTAACTGCAGCTATAGGTGATAGGTCCAGCTCAGAAGATGTCTCCCTGGTCAGAAGATGTCTCCCTGGTCTAACTGCAGCTATAGGTGATAGGTCTAGCTCAGAAGATGTCTCCCTGGTCTAACTGCAGCTATAGGTGATAGGTCCAGCTCAGAAGATGTCTCCCTGGTCAAACTGCAGCTATAGGTGATAGGTCCAGCTCAGAAGATGTCTCCCTGGTCAAACTGCAGCTATAGGTGATAGGTCCAGCTCAGAAGATGTCTCCCTGGTCAAACTGCAGCTATAGGTGATAGGTCCAGCTCAGAAGATGTCTCCCTGGTCAAACTGCAGCTATAGGTGATAGGTCCAGCTCAGAAGATGTCTCCCTGGTCAAACTGCAGCTATAGGTGATAGGTCCAGCTCAGAAGATGTCTCCCTGGTCAAACTGCAGCTATAGGTGATAGGTCCAGCTCAGAAGATGTCTCCCTGGTCAAACTGCGGCTATAGGTGATAGGTCCAGCTCAGAAGATGTCTCCCTGGTCAAACTGCAGCTATAGGTGATAGGTCCAGCTCAGAAGATGTCTCCCTGGTCAGAAGATGTCTCCCTGGTCTAACTGCAGCTATAGGTGATAGGTCTAGCTCAGAAGATGTCTCCCTGGTCAAACTGCAGCTATAGGTGATAGGTCCAGCTCAGAAGATGTCTCCCTGGTCAAACTGCAGCTATAGGTGATAGGTCCAGCTCAGAAGATGTCTCCCTGGTCAAACTGCAGCTCTGGTTGATAGGTCCAGCTCAGAAGATGTCTCCCTGGTCAAACTGCAGCTATAGGTGATAGGTCCAGCTCAGAAGATGTCTCCCTGGTCAAACTGCAGCTATAGGTGATAGGTCCAGCTCAGAAGATGTCTCCCTGGTCAAACTGCAGCTATAGGTGATAGGTCCAGCTCAGAAGATGTCTCCCTGGTCAGAAGATGTCTCCCTGGTCAAACTGCAGCTCTAGGTGGCTGCCTAATCCTTATAGTATTAATTCAATAGCATCTCTGTATGAGAGCTCTGTTACCGCTTATCTCTGCCATGGCAACATGTCGCCTCATCCACTGATCTCTGCCTTGGCAACATGTCAGTGTTCTCGTGTAACCACATCACATTTTGGAGCGTAGGCTATGCCACCCATTTCATGTCTATGCCATCCATGTCATGGCTATGCCATCCATTTCATGTCTATGCCATCCATGTCATGGCTATGCCATCCATTTCATGGCTATGCCATCCATTTCATGGCTATGCCATCCATTTCATGGCTATGCCACCCATTTCATGTCTATGCCATCCATTTCATGGCTATGCCATCCATTTCATGGCTATGCCATCCATTTTATGGCTATGCCACCCATTTCATGGCTATGCCTCCAGTTCCTTGGCAATGCCATCCATTTCATGTCTATGCCACCCATTTCATGGCTATGCCATCCATTTTATGGCTATGCCACCAATTTCATGGCTATGCGATCAGTTACATAGCTATGCCATCCATTTCATGGCTATGCCATCCATTTCATGGCTATGCCATCCATTTCATGGCTATGCCATCCATTTCATGGTAATAGCCTACAGTTCTCTTGACATTTAGTTTTTAATTATTGTGACTCATGTTTACCAGTACACCATACCCCCACTATTTATTTTACCAGTACATACCCCCACTATTTATTTTACCAGTACACCATACCCCCACTATTTATTTTACCAGTACATACCCCCACTATTTATTTTACCGGTACACCGTACCCCCTCTATTTATTTTACCAGTACACCATACCCCCACTATTTATTTTACCGGTACATACCCCCACTATTTATTTTACCAGTACACCGTACCCCCACTATTTATTTACCAGTACACCGTACCCCCACTATTTATTTTACCAGTACACCATACCCCCACTATTTATTTTACCAGTACACCGTACCCCCACTATTTATTGTACCGGTACACCGTACCCCCACTATTTATTTTACCAGTACACCGTACCCCCACTATTTATTTACCAGTACATACCCCCACTATTTATTTTACCAGTACACCGTACCCCCACTATTTATTTTACCAGTACATACCCCCACTATTTATTTTACCAGTACACCATACCCCCACTATTTATTTTACCAGTACACCGTACCCCCACTATTTATTTTACCAGTACACCATACCCCCACTATTTATTTTACCAGTACGTACCCCCACTATTTATTTTACCAGTACGTACCCCCATTATTTATTTTACCAGTACATACCCCCACTATTTATTTACCAGTACATACCCCCACTATTTATTTTACCAGTACATACCCCCACTATTTATTTTACCAGTACACCATACCCCCACTATTTATTTTACCAGTACACCATACCCCCACTATTTATTTTACCAGTACACCGTACCCCCACTATTTATTTTACCAGTACACCGTACCCCCACTATTTATTTTACCAGTACACCATACCCCCACTATTTATTTTACCAGTACACCATACCCCCACTATTTATTTTACCAGTACACCGTACCCCCACTATTTATTTTACCAGTACACCATACCCCCACTATTTATTTTACCAGTACACCATACCCCCACTATTTATTTTACCAGTACACCGTACCCCCACTATTTATTTTACCGGTACACCGTACCCCCACTATTTATTTTACCAGTACACCATACCCCCACTATTTATTTTACCAGTACACCATACCCCCATTATTTATTTTAACAGTACACCATACCCCCACTATTTATTTTACCAGTACACCGTACCCCCACTATTTATTTACCAGTACATACCCCCACTATTTATTTTACCAGTACACCATACCCCCACTATTTATTTTACCAGTACACCGTACCCCCACTATTTATTTACCAGTACATACCCCCACTATTTATTTTACCAGTACACCATACCCCCACTATTTATTTTACCAGTACACCATACCCCCATTATTTATTTTACCAGTACACCATACCCCCACTATTTATTTTACCAGTACACCGTACCCCCACTATTTATTTACCGGTACACCGTACCCCCACTATTTATTTTACCAGTACACCGTACCCCCACTATTTATTTACCAGTACATACCCCCACTATTTATTTTACCAGTACATACCCCCACTATTTATTTTACCAGTACACCATACCCCCACTATTTATTTTACCAGTACACCGTACCCCCACTATTTATTTTACCAGTACACCATACCCCCACTATTTATTTTACCAGTACACCGTACCCCCACTATTTATTTTACCAGTACACCGTACCCCCACTATTTATTTTACCAGTACACCGTACCCCCACTATTTATTTTACCAGTACACCGTACCCCCACTATTTATTTTACCAGTACATACCCCCACTATTTATTTTACCAGTACACCATACCCCCACTATTTATTTTACCAGTACACCATACCCCCACTATTTATTTTACCAGTACACCGTACCCCCACTATTTATTTTACCAGTACATACCCCCACTATTTATTTTACCAGTACACCGTACCCCCACTATTTATTTTACCAGTACACCGTACCCCCACTATTTATTTTACCAGTACACCATACCCCCACTATTTATTTTACCAGTACACCATACCCCCACTATTTATTTTACCAGTACACCATACCCCCACTATTTATTTTACCAGTACATACCCCCACTATTTATTTTACCAGTACACCGTACCCCCACTATTTATTTTACCAGTACATACCCCCACTATTTATTTTACCAGTACACCGTACCCCCACTATTTATTTTACCAGTACACCATACCCCCACTATTTATTTTACCAGTACACCGTACCCCCATTATTTATTTTACCAGTACACCATACCCCCACTATTTATTTTACCAGTACACCATACCCCCACTATTTATTTTACCAGTACACCGAAACCCCACTATTTATTTTACCAGTACACCATACCCCCACTATTTATTTTACCAGTACACCGTACCCCCACTATTTATTTTACCAGTACATACCCCCACTATTTATTTTACCAGTACACCATACCCCCACTATTTATTTTACCAGTACACCGTACCCCCACTATTTATTTTACCAGTACATACCCCCACTATTTATTTTACCAGTACACCATACCCCCACTATTTATTTTACCAGTACACCGTACCCCCACTATTTATTTTACCAGTACACCATACCCCCACTATTTATTTTACCAGTACATACCCCCACTATTTATTTTACCAGTACACCATACCCCCACTATTTATTTTACCAGTACACCGTACCCCCACTATTTATTTTACCAGTACACCATACCCCCACTATTTATTTTACCAGTACACCGTACCCCCACTATTTATTTTACCAGTACACCGTACCCCCACTATTTATTTTACCAGTACACCGTACCCCCACTATTTATTTTACCAGTACACCATACCCCCACTATTTATTTACCAGTACACCATACCCCCACTATTTATTTTACCAGTACACCATACCCCCACTATTTATTTTACCGGTACACCGTACCCCCACTATTTATTTACCAGTACATACCCCCACTATTTATTTTACCAGTACACCATACCCCCACTATTTATTTTACCAGTACGTACCCCCACTATTTATTTTACCAGTACACCGTACCCCCACTATTCATTTTACCAGTACACCGTACCCCCACTATTTATTTTACCAGTACACCATACCCCCACTATTTATTTTACCAGTACACCGTACCCCCACTATTTATTTACCAGTACATACCCCCACTATTTATTTTACCAGTACACCATACCCCCACTATTTATTTTACCAGTACACCGTACCCCCACTATTTATTTACCAGTACATACCCCCACTATTTATTTTACCAGTACACCATACCCCCACTATTTATTTTACCAGTACACCATACCCCCATTATTTATTTTACCAGTACACCATACCCCCACTATTTATTTTACCAGTACACCGTACCCCCACTATTTATTTACCGGTACACCGTACCCCCACTATTTATTTTACCAGTACACCGTACCCCCACTATTTATTTACCAGTACATACCCCCACTATTTATTTTACCAGTACATACCCCCACTATTTATTTTACCAGTACACCATACCCCCACTATTTATTTTACCAGTACACCGTACCCCCACTATTTATTTTACCAGTACACCATACCCCCACTATTTATTTTACCAGTACACCGTACCCCCACTATTTATTTTACCAGTACACCGTACCCCCACTATTTATTTTACCAGTACACCGTACCCCCACTATTTATTTTACCAGTACACCGTACCCCCACTATTTATTTTACCAGTACATACCCCCACTATTTATTTTACCAGTACACCATACCCCCACTATTTATTTTACCAGTACACCATACCCCCACTATTTATTTTACCAGTACACCGTACCCCCACTATTTATTTTACCAGTACATACCCCCACTATTTATTTTACCAGTACACCGTACCCCCACTATTTATTTTACCAGTACACCGTACCCCCACTATTTATTTTACCAGTACACCATACCCCCACTATTTATTTTACCAGTACACCATACCCCCACTATTTATTTTACCAGTACACCATACCCCCACTATTTATTTTACCAGTACATACCCCCACTATTTATTTTACCAGTACACCGTACCCCCACTATTTATTTTACCAGTACATACCCCCACTATTTATTTTACCCGTACACCGTACCCCCACTATTTATTTTACCAGTACACCATACCCCCACTATTTATTTTACCAGTACACCGTACCCCCATTATTTATTTTACCAGTACACCATACCCCCACTATTTATTTTACCAGTACACCATACCCCCACTATTTATTTTACCAGTACACCGTACCCCCACTATTTATTTTACCAGTACACCGTACCCCCACTATTTATTTTACCAGTACACCGTACCCCCACTATTTATTTTACCAGTACACCGTACCCCCACTATTTATTTTACCAGTACATACCCCCACTATTTATTTTACCAGTACACCATACCCCCACTATTTATTTTACCAGTACACCATACCCCCACTATTTATTTTACCAGTACACCGTACCCCCACTATTTATTTTACCAGTACATACCCCCACTATTTATTTTACCAGTACACCGTACCCCCACTATTTATTTTACCAGTACACCGTACCCCCACTATTTATTTTACCAGTACACCATACCCCCACTATTTATTTTACCAGTACACCATACCCCCACTATTTATTTTACCAGTACACCATACCCCCACTATTTATTTTACCAGTACATACCCCCACTATTTATTTTACCAGTACACCGTACCCCCACTATTTATTTTACCAGTACATACCCCCACTATTTATTTTACCCGTACACCGTACCCCCACTATTTATTTTACCAGTACACCATACCCCCACTATTTATTTTACCAGTACACCGTACCCCCATTATTTATTTTACCAGTACACCATACCCCCACTATTTATTTTACCAGTACACCATACCCCCACTATTTATTTTACCAGTACACCGAAACCCCACTATTTATTTTACCAGTACACCATACCCCCACTATTTATTTTACCAGTACACCGTACCCCCACTATTTATTTTACCAGTACATACCCCCACTATTTATTTTACCAGTACACCATACCCCCACTATTTATTTTACCAGTACACCGTACCCCCACTATTTATTTTACCAGTACATACCCCCACTATTTATTTTACCAGTACACCATACCCCCACTATTTATTTTACCAGTACACCGTACCCCCACTATTTATTTTACCAGTACACCATACCCCCACTATTTATTTTACCAGTACATACCCCCACTATTTATTTTACCAGTACACCATACCCCCACTATTTATTTTACCAGTACACCGTACCCCCACTATTTATTTTACCAGTACACCATACCCCCACTATTTATTTTACCAGTACACCGTACCCCCACTATTTATTTTACCAGTACACCGTACCCCCACTATTTATTTTACCAGTACACCGTACCCCCACTATTTATTTTACCAGTACACCATACCCCCACTATTTATTTACCAGTACACCATACCCCCACTATTTATTTTACCAGTACACCATACCCCCACTATTTATTTTACCGGTACACCGTACCCCCACTATTTATTTACCAGTACATACCCCCACTATTTATTTTACCAGTACACCATACCCCCACTATTTTTTTTACCAGTACGTACCCCCACTATTTATTTTACCAGTACACCGTACCCCCACTATTCATTTTACCAGTACACCGTACCCCCACTATTTATTTTACCAGTACACCATACCCCCACTATTTATTTTACCAGTACACCGTACCCCCACTATTTATTTACCAGTACACCGTACCCCCACTATTTATTTTACCAGTACACCATACCCCCACTATTTATTTACCAGTACATACCCCCACTATTTATTTTACCAGTACACCATACCCCCACTATTTATTTTACCGGTACACCGTACCCCCACTATTTATTTACCAGTACATACCCCCACTATTTATTTTACCAGTACACCATACCCCCACTATCTATTTACCAGTACATACCCCCACTATTTATTTTACCAGTACACCGTACCCCCACTATTTATTTTACCAGTACACCGTACCCCCACTATTTATTTTACCAGTACACCATACCCCCACTATTTATTTTACCAGTACACCATACCCCCACTATTTATTTTACCAGTACATACCCCCACTATTTATTTTACCAGTACACCATACCCCCACTATTTATTTTACCGGTACACCATACCCCCACTATTTATTTTACCAGTACACCGTACCCCCACTATTTATTTTACCAGTACACCGTACCCCCACTATTTATTTTACCAGTACACCATACCCCCACTATTTATTTTACCAGTACACCGTACCCCCACTATTTATTTTACCAGTACACCATACCCCCACTATTTATTTTACTGGTACACCGTACCCCCACTATTTATTTTACCAGTACATTCCCCCACTATTTATTTTACCAGTACACCATACCCCCACTATTTATTTTACCAGTACACCGTACCCCCACTATTTATTTTACCAGTACACCATACCCCCACTATTTATTTTACCAGTACACCGTACCCCCACTATTTATTTTACCAGTACACCATACCCCCACTATTTATTTTACCAGTACACCGTACCCCCACTATTTATTTTACCAGTACACCGTACCCCCACTATTTATTTTACCAGTACACCGTACCCCCACTATTTATTTTACCAGTACACCGTACCCCCATTATTTATTTTACCAGTACACCGTACCCCCACTATATATTTTACCAGTACACCGTACCCCCATTATTTATTTTACCAGTACACCGTACCCCCACTATTTATTTTACCAGTACACCGTACCCCCACTATTTATTTTACCAGTACACCATACCCCCATTATTTATTTTACCAGTACACCGTACCCCCACTATTTATTTTACCAGTACATACCCCCACTATTTATTTTACCAGTACACCGTACCCCCACTATTTATTTTACCAGTACACCATACCCCCACTATTTATTTTACCAGTACACCATACCCCCACTATTTATTTTACCAGTACACCGTACCCCCACTATTTATTTTACCAGTACACCATACCCCCACTATTTATTTTACCAGTACACCGTACCCCCACTATTTATTTTACCAGTACACCGTACCCCCACTATTTATTTTACCAGTACACCATACCCCCACTATTTATTTTACCAGTACACCATACCCCCACTATTTATTTTACCAGTACATACCCCCACTATTTATTTTACCAGTACACCGTACCCCCACTATTTATTTTACCAGTACACCGTACCCCCACTATTTATTTTACCAGTACACCATACCCCCACTATTTATTTTACCAGTACACCGTACCCCCACTATTTATTTTACCGGTACACCGTACCCCCACTATTTATTTTACCAGTACACCATACCCCCACTATTTATTTTACCAGTACACCGTACCCCCACTATTTATTTTACCAGTACACCGTACCCCCACTATTTATTTTACCAGTACACCATACCCCCACTATTTATTTTACCAGCACACCATACCCCCACTATTTATTTTACCAGTACACCGTACCCCCACTATTTATTTTACCAGTACGTACCCCCACTATTTATTTTACCAGTACGTACCCCCACTATTTATTTTACCAGTACATACCCCCACTATTTATTTAACCAGTACACCATACCCCCACTATTTATTTTACCAGTACACCATACCCCCACTATTTATTTACCAGTACATACCCCCACTATTTATTTTACCAGTACGTACCCCCACTATTTATTTTACCAGTACACCATACCCCCACTATTTATTTTACCAGTACATACCCCCACTATTTATTTAACCAGTACACCATACCCCCACTATTTATTTTACCAGTACACCATATCCCCACTATTTATTTTACCGGTACACCGTACCCCCACTATTTATTTACCAGTACACCGTACCCCCACTATTTATTTACCAGTACACCGTACCCCCACTATTTATTTTACCAGTACACCGTACCCCCACTATTTATTTTACCAGTACACCATACCCCCACTATTTATTTTACCAGTACACCATACCCCCACTATTTATTTAACCAGTACACCATACCCCCACTATTTATTTTACCAGTACACCATACCCCCACTATTTATTTTACCAGTACACCGTACCCCCACTATTTATTTTACCAGTACACCATACCCCCACTATTTATTTACCAGTACACCGTACCCCCACTATTTATTTTACCGGTACACCATACCCCCACTATTTATTTTACCAGTACACCGTACCCCCACTATTTATTTTACCAGTACATACCCCCACTATTTATTTTACCAGTACACCGTACCCCCACTATTTATTTACCAGTACACCGTACCCCCACTATTTATTTACCAGTACACCGTACCCCCACTATTTATTTTACCAGTACACCGTACCCCCACTATTTATTTTACCAGTACACCATACCCCCACTATTTATTTTACCAGTACACCATACCCCCACTATTTATTTTACCAGTACACCATACCCCCACTATTTATTTTACCAGTACACCATACCCCCACTATTTATTTACCAGTACACCGTACCCCCACTATTTATTTTACCGGTACACCATACCCACACTATTTATTTTACCAGTACATACCCCCACTATTTATTTTACCAGTACACCGTACCCCCACTATTTATTTTACCAGTACATACCCCCACTATTTATTTTACCAGTACATACCCCCACTATTTATTTTACCAGTACACCGTACCCCCACTATTTATTTTACCAGTACACCGTACCCCCACTATTTATTTTACCAGTACACCGTACCCCCACTATTTATTTTACCAGTACACCGTACCCCCACTATTTATTTTACCAGTACACCGTACCCCCACTATTTATTTTACCGGTACACCGTACCCCCACTATTTATTTTACCAGTACACCTTACCCCCACTATTTATTTTACCAGTACACCGTACCCCCACTATTTATTTTACCAGTACACCGTACCCCCACTATTTATTTACCAGTACACCGTACCCCCACTATTTATTTTACCAGTACACCGTACCCCCACTATTTATTTTACCAGTACACCGTACCCCCACTATTTATTTTACCAGTACACCGTACCCCCACTATTTATTTTACCAGTACACCGTACCCCCACTATTTATTTACCAGTACACCGTACCCCCACTATTTATTTTACCAGTACACCGTACCCCCACTATTTATTTTACCAGTACACCGTACCCCCACTATTTATTTTACCGGTACACCGTACCCCCACTATTTATTTTACCAGTACACCGTACCCCCACTATTTATTTTACCAGTACATACCCCCACTATTTATTTTACCGGTACACCATACCCCCACTATTTATTTTACCAGTACATACCCCCACTATTTATTTTACCGGTACACCGTACCCCCACTATTTATTTTACCAGTACACCGTACCCCCACTATTTATTTTACCAGTACACCGTACCCCCACTATTTATTTTACCGGTACACCGTATCTAACTAAATGCTTGTGTTTCTAGCTCCATCAGTGCAGTAGTATCTAACTAAATGCTTGTGTTCCTAGCTCCAACAGTGCAGTAGTATCTAACTAAATGCTTGTGTTCCTAGCTCCAACAGTGCAGTAGTATCTAACTAAATGCTTGTGTTCCTAGCTCCAACAGTGCAGTAGTATCTAACTAAATGCTTGTGTTTCTAGCTCCAACAGTGCAGTAGTATCTAACTAAATGCTTGTGTTCCTAGCTCCAACAGTGCAGTAGTATCTAACTAAATGCTTGTGTTCCTAGCTCCAACAGTGCAGTAGTATCTAACTAAATGCTTGTGTTCCTAGCTCCAACAGTAGTATCTAACTAAATGCTTGTGTTCCTAGCTCCAACAGTAGTATCTAACTAAATGCTTGTGTTCCTAGCTCCAACAGTAGTATCTAACTAAATGCTAGTGTTCCTAGCTCCAACAGTAGTATCTAACTAAATGCTAGTGTTCCTAGCTCCAACAGTAGTATCTAACTAAATGCTTGTGTTCCTAGCTCCAACAGTAGTATCTAACTAAATGCTAGTGTTCCTAGCTCCAACAGTAGTATCTAACTAAATGCTTGTGTTCCTAGCTCCAACAGTGCAGTAGTATCTAACTAAATGCTTGTGTTCCTAGCTCCAACAGTGCAGTAATATCTAACTAAATGCTTGTGTTCCTAGCTCCAACAGTGCAGGAGTATCTAACTAAATGCTTGTGTTTCTAGCTCCAACAGTGCAGTAGTATCTAACTAAATGCTTTTGTTCCTAGCTCCAACAGTGCAGTAATATCTAACTAAATGCTTGTGTTTCTAGCTCCAACAGTGCAGTAGTATCTAACTAAATGCTTTTGTTCCTAGCTCCAACAGTGCAGTAGTATCTAACTAAATGCTTGTGTTCCTAGCTCCAACAGTGCAGTAGTATCTAACTAAATGCTTGTGTTCCTAGCTCCAACAGTGCAGTAGTATCTAACTAAATGCTTGTGTTCCTAGCTCCAACAGTAGTATCTAACTAAATGCTTGTGTTCCTAGCTCCAACAGTAGTATCTAACTAAATGCTTGTGTTCCTAGCTCCAACAGTAGTATCTAACTAAATGCTTGTGTTCCTAGCTCCAACAGTAGTATCTAACTAAATGCTTGTGTTCCTAGCTCCAACAGTAGTATCTAACTAAATGCTTGTGTTCCTAGCTCCAACAGTGCAGTAGTATCTAACTAAATGCTTGTGTTCCTAGCTCCAACAGTGCAGTAATATCTAACTAAATGCTTGTGTTCCTAGCTCCAACAGTGCAGTAGTATCTAACTAAATGCTTGTGTTTCTAGCTCCAACAGTGCAGTAGTATCTAACTAAATGCTTGTGTTCCTAGCTCCAACAGTGCAGTAGTATCTAACTAAATGCTTGTGTTCCTAGCTCCAACAGTGCAGTAGTATCTAACTAAATGCTTTTGTTCCTAGCTCCAACAGTGCAGTAGTATCTAACTAAATGCTTGTGTTCCTAGCTCCAACAGTAGTATCTAACTAAATGCTTGTGTTCCTAGCTCCAACAGTAGTATCTAACTAAATGCTAGTGTTCCTAGCTCCAACAGTAGTATCTAACTAAATGCTTGTGTTCCTAGCTCCAACAGTGCAGTAGTATCTAACTAAATGCTTGTGTTCCTAGCTCCAACAGTGCAGTAATATCTAACTAAATGCTTGTGTTCCTAGCTCCAACAGTGCAGGAGTATCTAACTAAATGCTTGTGTTTCTAGCTCCAACAGTGCAGTAGTATCTAACTAAATGCTTTTGTTCCTAGCTCCAACAGTGCAGTAATATCTAACTAAATGCTTGTGTTTCTAGCTCCAACAGTGCAGTAGTATCTAACTAAATGCTTTTGTTCCTAGCTCCAACAGTGCAGTAGTATCTAACTAAATGCTTGTGTTCCTAGCTCCAACAGTGCAGTAGTATCTAACTAAATGCTTGTGTTCCTAGCTCCAACAGTGCAGTAGTATCTAACTAAATGCTTGTGTTCCTAGCTCCAACAGTAGTATCTAACTAAATGCTTGTGTTCCTAGCTCCAACAGTAGTATCTAACTAAATGCTTGTGTTCCTAGCTCCAACGGTAGTATCTAACTAAATGCTTGTGTTCCTAGCTCCAACAGTAGTATCTAACTAAATGCTTGTGTTCCTAGCTCCAACAGTAGTATCTAACTAAATGCTTGTGTTCCTAGCTCCAACAGTGCAGTAGTATCTAACTAAATGCTTGTGTTCCTAGCTCCAACAGTGCAGTAATATCTAACTAAATGCTTGTGTTCCTAGCTCCAACAGTGCAGTAGTATCTAACTAAATGCTTGTGTTCCTAGCTCCAACAGTGCAGTAGTATCTAACTAAATGCTTGTGTTCCTAGCTCCAACTTGTTTTCTCACTGTCCTGCAGTGTTAAAATTCTCTAACATTGTCTCCTTCTTCTTACTTTGTCTTCAACCAGCAGATCACATCCAGCTGTCCTCCTGAATTAGCCGCGGCTTCGTGAACTAAGATTAATACACACTCTGAACACACTCCAATGTAGCAGAGAGGAACAAGGCACTGTGAAGGAAGAGGAAAATACTGCTTTGCCTTTGATGAACTCACAGTGAAAGGAGAACACATTCTGACGGAAAATTACGTTTCTTCAACGCTCCTTAGTGGTTTGTCCCCGGACGTCCAGATGCCTTGTGTCCGTTGTCACGCCAGCGTGCGAGATCGCCCCCTAGACTCCTTGACCCAGGAAAACAACCTTGTCCTCCCATGTCTGAGTCTCACCATGTAATGCAGACAGAGAGGGGAGTTGAGAATCTGTCTGCTACAGGATATGAGTGGTGATCAGTCTGCCACAGACGACCAGACCTGCCTGCAGGGAGGAGGGGAGGAGCAGAGAGCCATGCAGCCTCAGTCTGAGGAACTCTTGACCAGGAAACTAAAGGCCCTGGACGGCAGCATGGGGCCCCCAGCCCAGGGGACACAGCAGGGCAACAAGCCTGATGGTGGTGGTGGTGGGGGAAAGACCAACGAGACAGGGGAGACAGGGGGGACAGGGACCCCGGCCATGCCCAAGATGGGTATCCGAGCCTGGGCTACAGACTGGCCTCCCGCCCCCCGGAGGGAAATCTGTGATGGAGGATGCCAAAACTCCCCCAAATACGACAGCATCGTCGTGGCGTTCCATAACGACCAGCAGCCTCTCGAACAATCAGGAGCGGTGATACAGTCACATGACCAGCCCCCTGTAGACTCTGACTACGGTGAAGCTGTTGAGTCGGGGGAGGATCCCAGGTACAGTCTGGCCGACCTAATAGGACGCTCCCCTCTAAAGGGGGCGGGGCTCCATCCCATCCGCCAACGTTCCAACAGTGACGTCACCATCAGTGATATCGACAGCGAAGACGTTATAATAGACGGTACTGCAGTGAACCCCAACACCGGCGCAGCGCTTCACCGGGAGTACGGTAGCACCTCCTCTATCGACCGGCAGGGCCTGAGCGGGGACGGCTTCCATACGCTGCTACGGGGTTACCGTGTCGACACCTTAGACCACACCCTCCACACCCTGACACACCCACATCACTCCATGCCCCGCCCACTGCTGGGCTTACCTGAGCTGCTGCAGCGCTGTGACACCTCCCTCTCCCCCAGCCTGCAGGTAACTACTGGCCTTATTGGCTCACTCTCTTGCTCTCTCTCTCTATCTATCTCTCAATCTCAAAATTCAAATTAAAAGGGTTTATTGACATGGGAGGCATATTTTAACGTTGCCAAAGCAAGTGAGGTTGATAATAAACAAAAGTGAAATAAACAATACAAATGAACAGTAAACATTACACTCACAAAAGTTCCAAAAGAACAAAGATATTTCACATGTCGTATTATGTCTATATACTTTGTATTTGTATTTATTATGGATCCCCATTAGTTCCTGTCAAGGCAGCAGCTACTCTTCCTGGGGTTTATTATGGATCCCCATTAGTTCCTGTCAAGGCAGCAGATACTCTTCCTGGGGTTTATTATGGATCCCCATTAGTTCCTGTCAAGGCAGCAGCTACTCTTCCTGGGGTTTATTATGGATCCCCATTAGTTCCTGCCAAGGCAGCAGCTACTCTTCCTGGGGTTTATTATGGATCCTCATTAGTTCCTGCCAAGGCAGCAGCTACTCTTCCTGGAGTTTATTATGGATCCCATTAGTTACTGTCAAGGCAGCAGCTACTCTTCCTAGGGTTTATTATGGATCCCCATTAGTTCCTGCCAAGGCAGCAGCTACTCTTCCTGGGGTTTATTATGGATCCCATTAGTTCCTGCCAAGGCAGCAGCTTCTCCTCCTGGGGTTTATTATGGTTCCCATTAGTTCCTGCCAAGGCAGCAGCTACTCTTCCTGGGGTTTATTATGGATCCCCATTAGTTCCTGCCAAAGCAGCAGCTACTCTTCCTGGGGTTTATTATGGATCCCCATTAGATCCTGTCAAGGCAACAGCTACTCTTCTTGGGGTTTATTATAGACCCCCATTAGTTCCTGCCAAGGCAGCAGCTACTCTTCCTGGGGTTTATTATGGATCCCCATTAGTTCCTGTCAAGGCAGCAGCTACTCTTCCTGGGGTTTATTATGGATCCCATTAGTTCCTGCCAAGACAGCAGCTACTCTTCCTGGGGTTTATTATGGATCCCCATTAGTCCCTGCCAAGGCAGCAGCTACTCTCCTGGGGTTTCTTAAGGATTCCCATTAGTTCCTGCCAAGGCAGCAGCCACTCTTCCTGAGGTTTATTAAGGATCGCCATTAGTTCCTGCCAAGGCAGCAGCCACTCTTCTTGAGGTTTATTAAGGATCCCCATTAGTTCCTGTCAAGGCAGCAGCTACTCTTCCTGGGGTTTATTATGGATCCCCATTAGTTCCTGCCAAAGCAGCAGCCACTCTTCCTGAGGTTTATTAAATATCCCCATTAGTTCCTGCCAAGGCAGCAGCTACTCTTCCTGGGGTTTATTATGGATCCCCATTAGTTCCTGTCAAGGCAGCAGCTACTCTTCCTGGGGTTTATTATGGATCCCCATTAGTTCTTGACAAGGCAGCAGCTACTCTTCCTGGGGTTTATTATGGATCCCCATTAGTTCCTGCCGAGGCAGCAGCTACTCTTCCTGGGGTTTATTATGGATCCCCATTAGTTCCTGTCATGGCAGCAGCTACTCTTCCTGGGGTTTATTATGGATCCCTATTAGTTCCTGTCAAGGCAGCAGGTACTCTTCCTGGGGTTTATTATGGATCCCCATTAGTTCCTGTCAAGGCAGCAGCTACTCTTCCTGGGGTATATTATGGATCCCCATTAGTTCCTGCCAAGGCAGCAGCTACTCTTCCTGGGATTTATTAAGGATCCCCATTAGTTCCTGTCAAGGCAGCAGCTACTCTTCCTGGGGTTTATTATGGATCCCTATTAGTTCCTGTCAAGGCAGCAGGTACTCTTCCTGGGGTTTATTATGGATCCCCATTAGTTCCTGTCATGGCAGCAGCTACTCTTCCTGGGGTTTATTATGGATCCCTATTAGTTCCTGTCAAGGCAGCAGGTACTCTTCCTGGGGTTTATTATGGATCCCCATTAGTTCCTGTCAAGGCAGCAGCTACTCTTCCTGGGGTATATTATGGATCCCCATTAGTTCCTGCCAAGGCAGCAGCTACTCTTCCTGGGATTTATTAAGGATCCCCATTAGTTCCTGTCAAGGCAGCAGCTACTCTTCCTGGTGTTTATTATGGATCCCCATTAGTTCCTGCCAAAGCAGCAGCCAATCTTCCTGAGGTTTATTAAATATCCCCATTAGTTCCTGCCAAGGCAGCAGCTACTCTTCCTGGGGTTTATTATGGATCCCCATTAGTTCCTGTCAAGGCAGCAGCTACTCTTCCTGGGGTTTATTATGGATCCCTATTAGTTCCTGTCAAGGCAGCAGGTACTCTTCCTGGGGTTTATTATGGATCCCCATTAGTTCCTGTCAAGGCAGCAGCTACTCTTCCTGGGGTATATTATGGATCCCCATTAGTTCCTGCCAAGGCAGCAGCTACTCTTCCTGGGGTTTATTATGGATCCCCATTAGTTCCTGTCAAGGCAACAGCTACTCTTCTTGGGGTTTATTATAGACCCCCATTAGTTCCTGCCAAGGCAGCAGCTACTCTTCTTGGGGTTTATTATGGATCCCCATTAGTTCCTGCCAAGGCAGCAGCTACTCTTCCTGGGGTTTATTATGGATCCCATTAGTTCCTGCCAAGGCAGCATCTTCTCCTCCTGGGGTTTATTATGGTTCCCATTAGTTCCTGCCAAGGCAGCAGCCACTCTTCCTGAGGTTTATTAAGGATCCCCATCAGTTCCTGCCAAGGCAGCAGACACTCTTCTTGAGGTTTATTAAGGATCCCCATTAGTTCCTGCCAAGGCAGCAGCCACTCTTCCTGAGGTTTATTAAGGATCCCCATTAGTTCCTGTCAAGGCAGCAGCTACTCTTCCTGGTGTTTATTATCGATCCCCATTAGTTCCTGCCAAAGCAGCAGCCACTCTTCCTGAGGTTTATTAAATATCCCCATTAGTTCCTGCCAAGGCAGCAGCTACTCTTCCTTGGGTTTATTATGGATCCCCATTAGTTCCTGTCAAGGCAGCAGCTACTCTTCCTGGGGTTTATTATGGATCCCCATTTAGTTCCTGCCAAGGCAGCAGCCACTCTTCCTGAGGTTTATTAAGGATCGCCAATTGGTTCCTGTCAAGGCAGCAGCTACTCTTCCTGGGGTTTATTATGGATCCCCATTAGTTCCTGCCAACGTAGCAGCCACTCTTCCTGAGGTTTATTAAGGATCCCCATTAGTTCCTGCCAAGGCAGCAGCTACTCTTCCTGGGGTTTATTATGGATCCCCATTAGTTCCTGCCAAGGCAGCAGCTACTCTTCCTGGGGTTTATTATGGATCCCCATTAGTTCCTGTCAAGGCAGCAGCTACTCTTCCTGGGGTTTATTATGGATCCCCATTAGTTCCTGACAAGGCAGCAGCTACTCTTCCTGGGGTTTATTATGGATCCCCATTAGTTCCTGTCAAGGCAGCAGCTACTCTTCCTGGGGTTTATTATGGATCCCCATTTAGTTCCTGACAAGGCAGCAGCTACTCTTCCTGGGGTTTATTATGGATCCCCATTAGTTCCTGCCAAGGCAGCAGCTACTCTTCCTGGGGTTTATTATGGATCCCCATTAGTTCCTGCCAAGGCAGCAGCTACTCTTCCTGGGGTTTATTATGGATCCCCATTAGTTCCTGTCAAGGCAGCAGCTACTCTTCCTGGGGTTTATTATGGATCCCCATTAGTTCCTGACAAGGCAGCAGCTACTCTTCCTGGGGTTTATTTTGGCTCCCTGTTAGTTTCTGCCAAGGCAGCAGCTACTCTTCCTGGGGTTTATTATGGATCCCCATTAGTTCCTGCGAAGACAGCAGCTACTCTTCCTGGGGTTTATTATGGACCCCCCCCCCCCCCCCCATTAGTTCTTGCCAAGACAGCAGCTACTCTTCCTGGGGTTTATTATGGATCCCCATTAGTTCCTGACAAGGCAGCAGCTACTCTTCCTGGGGTTTATTTTGGCTCCCTGTTAGTTTCTCTCAAGGCAGCAGCTACTCTTCCTGGGGTTTATTATGGATCCCCATTAGTTCCTGCCAAGGCAGCAGCTACTCTTCCTGGGGTTTATTTTGGCTCCCTGTTAGTTTCTGCCAAGGCAGCAGCTACTCTTCCTGGGGTTTATTATGGATCCCCATTAGTTCCTGCGAAGACAGCAGCTACTCTTCCTGGGGTTTATTATGGACCCCCCCCCCCCCCCCCCCCCCATTAGTTCTTGCCAAGACAGCAGCTACTCTTCCTGGTGTTTATTATGGATCCCCATTAGTTCCTGACAAGGCAGCAGCTACTCTTCCTGGGGTTTATTTTGGCTCCCTGTTAGTTCCTGCCAAGGCAGCAGCTACTCTTCCTGGGGTCCGCCAACATTAAGGCAGTTATATACAGTTTAAAATACTACATGACATGACATTTCATAACACCTTATTCAACACATTCAGTGTGTTCCCTCAGGCCACCACTCCACTACCACATATGTGACCGACCGGCTTGATTCGGTCTTATGTAGCAAAATTTGAAATTGTGTTTTTTACATTGGATAAAAGTAGAGACTCAGAGCTACAAAATGGTATATCATACACTGCATTTGAGGAACAATGGGAAAGTAATTCTGCTTTGAAAGTTGATACACTTTTTTGTACCCTTGAATGTTTTGGTACAGATACTAGTGAGCTCCTCTTTGTCTAAACCCATTCAACATCGTTCACACCCTCCTAACCTTTAGCCCCACCCAGCTCTTTAAGGATTCAAGTCAGGCTATGTACTAAACAACCAAAGATTTCAAAACTAAAGGCTGGTTTACTCTACGGGTGTGTTCGTAAATTTAATCTGGAGTGTCAGAGTGTGTTCTGGGCTTTTGTCAACTCAAAACGTTGGCAGATTGGCATTCGTAAATGCAGAGCTTGTCAGATTGTCATTGGTAAACTCAGAGCTTGTCAGATTGTCATTGGTAAATGCAGAGCTTGTCAGATTGTCATTGGTTAACTCAGAGCGTTGTCAGATTGTCATTGGTAAATGCAGAGCGCTTGCGCTCTCGGAGCGTTCAGAGCGTACCCTGAACTATTTCGCTGAGAAGTGGGGTAGAGTAGTAGAGTAGTGCTGAGTAGTAGAGTAGTAGAGTAGTGCTGAGTAGTAGAGTAGTAGAGTAGTAGAGTAGTAGAGTAGTGCTGAGTAGTAGAGTAGTAGAGTAGTAGAGTAGTGCTGAGTAGTAGAGTAGTAGAGTAGTAGAGTAGTGCTGAGTAGTAGAGTAGTAGAGTAGTGCTGAGTAAGTTGATCCGAGCGTTCTGGATGGACGCTTCTCCCTCTCTGTCATGGATGCCATGGTTGACCTTAGTTTTGAAGATGTAATCCGGAGACAGGTGTTTTACAACAGCCTTCTTTGTTCTCTTTTCCACTTCACTTCCACTTTCCAATCAAATGCAAGGATTTTCTCCATCTCCTTAGCTATCATAATCTAATTCCACTCATTTCAAAACTCAGTCCTCCAGAAAGTGGAGATCAATCAAATCAAATCAAATGTATTTATAAAGCCCTTCCTACATCAGCTGATATCTCAAAGTGCTGTACGGAAACCCAGCCTAAAACCACAAACAGCTGCATTGCTTGGTGTAGAAGCACGGTGGCTAGGAAAAACTCCCTAGAAATGCCAGAACCTAGGAAGAAACCTAGAGAGGAACCAGGCTATGAGGGGTGGCCAGTCCTCTTCTGGCTGTGCCGGGAGGAGATTATAACAGAACATGGCCAAGATGTTCAAATGTTCATAAATGACCAGCAGGGTCAAATAATAATAATCACAGTGGTTGTCGAGGGTGCAACAGGTCAGCACCTCAGGAGCAAATGTCAGTTGGCTTTTCATAGCTGATCATTAAGAGTATCTCTACCGCTCCTGCTGTCTCTAGAGAGTTGAAAACAGCAGGTCTAGTTAGTGTAGTTTCTTCTTTTAATTCAATTTAGAGAAATTATTCCTCCATTTGCAATACATTTGCCAATCGGTTGTTCTGCCAGAATTTTCTTGCCATTCCTTTTGTCTCATCCATACAATTTTTTAAATTCCTCATCAATCCATAGGGATTTAACAGTTTTGAGAGTAATTTTCTTAATGGGTGCATGTTTATTAGTAACTGGGATTTCATAGAACCAATTTCATAAATGTTTCAAGTGCAGCATTTGGTTGCTCGTCATTATTACACCACGGACCAACAAATATTATTTGCCGCAACAACATAGGAATCACTACAAAACGTATTGTGTGACCTCGTATGACACTATATTAGGCCCAGCCTTAGTAACTGTAGTTGTCATAGATATGGCTACAAGAGTATATTGTGATCACTAAATCAAATGTACTTGGATACTCCTTTAAAGCACATTTCTGTAGCATTAGAAAAATATGTGTTCAGTGTTGTGTTGATGAGTTTATTCCTGTTTCTAACTAGAGATTGTCAGAATATAAATATCATCGGTTACTAGTAACCAATTTCATGAACTTCCTAATCTACATATGGGAACGTGAGCTATTTTGAGCACTTTTCTGTGATGCTTGCTTCCTTTCACTGGGAAGCTTAGCAGAAGTAGATATTCTCATGCTATTTATGTTTATGTCAGGATGAGCTGCACACAGTGGACTTCCTACTAGGGCACATCGCCTCAATGCTAACAGTATAAATCTGCTTCATAGACACATGATTGATGCATACAACAGCTGTAGGATCGGCAGAGACATTCAGGACAGTTAGAGGGACATAAATTAGGTTATTTACATTGTGTCTACCAACGCCCCTGGGATAATTTACATTTGCTAAAGTATTATGAATATTCATTAACAAAATGGTAGGGAGCTGGGCTGGGCTTAGGTCATTGATAGGTCATTGTTTCAACACAGCCTAATATTGATCCAGGAACCCAAATGATTTGGGTGGATCCCATCCTCCTTATAGTATGAGCTTTGCTTCCAGATGGTTTCCAGAATTGTCATGAAATGTTCCACCCACAGAGCTGCAATATTCTCGTAGCCAGGAGGGCTACAAGTCTGCTGTACCATTTAGGGAGGAGGTCAGATATTATGGGGCGTTTTGTTTGTGTCAAGCAGTGACCCAATCAGTTCTTTAAAATCTAATTTCAACTGTTCTGAGCTGCCCTTCATAATGTCATTGAATCCCACATTAACTATGATAGACTGAATGTCGTAATGCTGGTTTATAATGTTTGGGAGCAGCTTATTGATGTCCTGATGCTGGTTTATAATGTTTGGGAGCAGCTTATTGATGTCCTGATGCAGGTTTATAATGTTTGGGAGCAGCTTATTGATGTCCTGATGCTGGTTTATAATGTTTGGGAGCAGCTTATTGATGTCCTGATGCAGGTTTATAATGTTTGGGAGCAGCTTATTGATGTCCTGATGCAGGTTAATGTTTGGGAGCAGCTTGTTGATGTCCTGATGCTGGTTTATAGTGTTTGTGAGCAGCTTATTGATGTCCTGATGCAGGTTTATAGTGTTTGTGAGCAGCTTATTGATGTCCTGATGCTGGTTTATAATGTTTGGGAGCAGCTTATTTATGTCCTGATGCTGGTTTATAATGTCTGGGAGCAGCTTATTGATGTCCTGATGCAGGTTTATAGTGTTTGTGAGCAGCTTATTGATGTCCTGATGCTGGTTTATAATGTTTGGGAGCAGCTTATTTATGTCCTGATGCTGGTTTATAATGTCTGGGAGCAGCTTATTGATGTCCTGATGCAGGTTTATAATGTCTGGGAGCAGCTTATTGATGTCCTGATGCAGGTTAATGTTTGGGAGCAGCTTGTTGATGTCCTGATGCTGGTTTATAGTGTTTGTGAACAGCTTATTGATGTCCTGATGCAGGTTTATAGTGTTTGTGAGCAGCTTATTGATGTCCTGATTCTGGTTTATAGTGTTTGGGAGCAGCTTATTGATGTCCTGATGCAGGTTTATAATGTTTGGGAGCAGCTTATTGATGTCCTGATGCTGGTTAATGTTTGGGAGCAGCTTGTTGATGCCCTGATGCTGGTTTATAATGTTTGGGAGCAGCTTGTTGATGTCCTGATGCTGGTTTATAATGTTTGGGAGCAGCTTATTGATGTCCTGATGCTGGTTTATAATGTTTGGGAGCAGCTTATTGATGTCCTGATGCTGGTTAATGTTTGGGAGCAGCTTGTTGATGCCCTGATGCTGGAATTATAATGTTTGGGAGCAGCTTGTTGATGTCCTGATGCTGGAATTATAATGTTTGGGAGCAGCTTGTTGATGTCCTGATGCTGGAATTATAATGTTTGGGAGCAGCTTGTTGATGTCCTGATGCTGGTTTATAATGTTTGGGAGCAGCTTATTGATGTCCTGATGCTGGTTTATAATGTTTGTGAGCAGCTTATTGATGTCCTGATGCTGGTTTATAATGTTTGTGAGCAGCTTGTTGATGTCCTGATGCTGGTTTATAATGTTTGGGAGCAGCTTGTTGATGTCCTGATGCTGGTTTATAATGTTTGGGAGCAGCTTATTGATGTCCTGATGCTGGTTAATGTTTGGGAGCAGCTTGTTGATGCCCTGATGCTGGAATTATAATGTTTGGGAGCAGCTTATTGATATCTTGATGCTGGTTTATAATGTTTGGGAGCAGCTTGTTGATGCCCTGATGCTGGTTAATGTTTGGGAGCAGTTGTTGATGCCCTGATGCTGGTTTATCATGTTTGGGAGCAGCTTATTGATGTCCTGATGCTGGTTTATAGTGTTTGGCAGCAGCTTATTGATGTCCTGATGCTGGTTTATAGTGTTTGGCAGCAGCTTATTGATGTCCTGATGCTGGTTTATAATGTTTGGGAGCAGCTTATTGATGTCCTGATGCAGGTTTATAATGTTTGACAGCAGCTTATTGATGTCCTGATGCTGGTTTATAATGTTTGGGAGCAGCTTATTGATGTCCTGATGCTGGTTTATAGTTTGGGAGCAGCTTATTGATGTCCTGATGCTGGTTTATAGTTTGGGAGCAGCTTATTGATGTCCTGATGCAGGTTAATGTTTGGGAGCAGCTTGTTGATGTCCTGATGCAGGTTTATAATGTTTGGGAGCAGCTTATTGATGTCCTGATGCTGGTTTATAATGTTTGGGAGCAGCTTATTGATGTCCTGATGCTGGTTTATAGTGTTTGGCAGCAGCTTATTGATGTCCTGATGCTGGTTTATAATGTTTAGGAGCAGCTTATTGATGTCCTGATGCTGGTTTATAATGTTTGAGAGCAGCTTATTGAATTCCTGATGCAGGTTTATAATGTTTGGCAGCAGCTTATTGATGTCCTGATGCTGGTTTATAATGTTTGGGAGCAGCTTATTGATGCCCTGATGCTGGTTAATGTTTGGGAGCAGCTTATTGATGTCCTGATGCAGGTTTATAATGTTGGGGAGCAGCTTATTGATGTCCTGATGCTGGTTAATGTTTGGGAGCAGCTTATTGATGTCCTGATGCTGGTTTATAATGTTTGGGAGCAGCTTATTGATGCCCTGATGCTGGTTTATAATGTTTGGGAGCAGCTTATTGATGTCCTGATGCTGGTTTATAATGTTGGGGAGCAGCTTATTGATGTCCTGATGCTGGTTTATAATGTTTGGGAGCAGCTTATTGATGTCCTGATGCAGGTTTATAATGTTTGGGAGCAGCTTGTTGATGTCCTGATGCAGGTTTATAATGTTTGGGAGCAGCTTATTGATGTCCTGATGCAGGTTTATAATGTTGGGGAGCAGCTTGTTGATGTCCTGATGCTGGTTTATAATGTTTGGGAGCAGCTTATTGATGTCCTGATGCAGGTTTATAATGTTGGGGAGCAGCTGATTGATGTCCTGATGCTTTTTTATAATGTTTGGGATCAGCTTATTGATGTCCTGATGCTGGTTTATAATGTTTGGGAGCAGCTTATTGATGTCCTGATGCAGGTTTATAATGTTGGGGAGCAGCTGATTGATGTCCTGATGCTTTTTTATAATGTTTGGGATCAGCTTATTGATGTCCTGATGCTGGTTTATAATGTTTGGGAGCAGCTTATTGATGTCCTGATGCTGGTTTATAGTTTGGGAGCAGCTTATTGCTCTTACTTTTCGACGAGCTTCCATCGGAATCTTGGCCAAGTGGTCCTTTTGTCCAAAAGAATCGTTGCTTGGTTGTAAAACGTTGCATTCAACTTCTGATATAGCAGCTAACTATAGCTAACAATTGCTAACATTAGCTAACGTGTCCAAATCCTCATTACGCAATACTGAGGAAATTCCGAAAAATAGCAATATACTCGCATAATCTGATATAACTCGGTTTCAAATAGCTTCGTTATGATGTTTCTAACACCTATATCAAATTAAATTACAGACTGATATATCTAAAGTTCATTACTAAGCGTTCGAAAATGGCATCCCGGGGTCTCTCTCTGCGTAAAGTTCAACGTCGAAAAGATGGCGTACCTCACTCCTTGGTGTTTTATAACCTCTGAGAGCTACGCAGGAAGCCCATTCCACTTCTCATTGGTTACTGACATCCAGGGGAAGGCGGGTGCAGTTTGTGTCGTTCCATAGGATATACACACCCCTTTAAACTGAACTGAGATCAGAGCTTCGCTCTCAGATCTTCGCAAAACCTGTCATGGATTTCGCTGTAGAAAGAGTTCTGTTCCACTCAGAGACATAATTCAAACGGCTATAGAAACTAGATAGTGTTTTCTATCCAATAATAACAATAATATGCATATTGTACGATCAAGAATTGAGTAGGAAGCCGTTTCATCTGTAGAGACAATTATGCTGATTTGAAACAGCACCCCCTATAGTCGCAAGAAGTTAAGGGACTCTTCTCCAGGTTAATCTCTCTGTAGGTGATGGCTTTTTAAGGAAGGTTTTGAAATCACTTCCTTTTAGGTGGTTGTAGAATTAGCGGGTATTGGCCTAATTCTGCTCTGCATGCATTATTTGGTGTTTTACGTTGTACGTGTAGGATATTTTTGCAGAATTCTGCATGCAGAGTCACAATTTGACGTTTGTCCCATTTTGTGAAGTCTTGGTTGGTGAGCGGACCCCAGACCTCACAACCATAAAGGGCAATGGGTTCTATGACTGATTCAAGTATTTTTAGCCAGATCCTAATTGGTATGTCAAAATGTTGTTCCTTTTGATGGCATAGAATGTTGAATGTTGTCATAGAAGGCCCTTCTTGCTTTGTCTCTCAGATCGTTCACAGTTACCTGTGGAGATTATGTTTAGGCTGAGATACGTATTGTTTTGTGTGCTCTAGGGCAACAGTTTCTAGATGGAATTTGTATTTCTGGGCAAATGGACCTTTTTTGGGAACACCATTACTTAGAGATATATTCAGATATATATATATTCATGTGCAGAAGATCCATGTGCTGCAATTCGTTGATATATATGTTGAAGAGGGTGGGGCTTAAACTGCATCCCTGTCTCACCCCACTGCCCTGAGGAAAGAAATGTGAATAAAATGTGTGTTTATCAATTTGTTGTTTGTGTAAATGGTGTTTATAATGTCTTGTGTGTTTCCACCAATACCACTTTCTATCAATTTGTATAGCAGACATTGAGTCAAAAGTTTTTTTGAAGTCAAGAAAAGCATGAGAAGACTTTACCTTTGTTTTGGTTTGATTGTTTGTCAATCAGGGTGTGCAGGGTGAATACATGGTCTGTTGTACGGTAATTTGGTAAAAAGCCAATTTGACATTTGCTCAGTACATTGTTTTCACTGAGGAAATATACAAGTCTGCTATTAATGATAATGCAGAGGATTTTCCCAAGGTTGCTGTTGACGCATATCCCACGGTAGTTATTGGGGTCAAATTGGGGTGATCAGTACTAGGTTCCAAATATTGGGGAAGATACCAGAGCTGAGGATGATGAGGATGATGTTAAAACCTGTTATGGCTGCACGCTGAATATTGAAAAAACTGGAAAATGTGTGCACATTTTCAAACGGCCTCCTAAGAAACTTTTTATTTTCCAATATGCATATATTTACTACTGTTGGATAGATAACAGTCTGTAGTTTCTAAAAAGGTTTGAATTGTTTCTCTAAGTCGAACAGAAATATTTTTACAGCCATTTTCCCAGCCGAATTGAGTTTCCCAAAATGCGATGTGTCTCTTTAAGACCTTCTCTATAAAAGGCCATTTGACTTGTGACCATAGGGACACGTCAGAGGCGTTCGTCAGACTGTAATGCGGAAGTGAGAATTGAAAGGAGTCGAATATCTCGTCCCTGGACTGAATAACGCAACTTCTTGTGAGACCTGCGCAGTTAAAATAAAAATCCGGGCGCGAAGGATAATTTGATCTCGGCTTCTGGAACAAGGTAGATAACGTTGAATATGATGCCTGACTACGATATTATTTGATACATGTCACAAAATCATCCTAAAGTATGTTTTTTCAATATACTTTAATTATATTATTGCAATTTATTCTGGACTTTAGATGTGAAACGACGGAAGAATTTTTTGAAGAAAAGCTTTCTAGCGCAGCAATGCTATCGTGCTAGCTAACCAAAGAGGGAAATAATTCGTTCTGGAACCCAACTAAAGACTCTACTGGACATTGGACCCCGTTACAACATTCTGATGGAGTACCAAGAAAGATAAGACCCAATTTGGGATGCTTTTTCATATATATGTCGAACTGTTGAATGCTAACTCTGCTAACTGTGCTAGGCTAGCGCTTGACTAGAATCAATGCTGCCTTATGCTAGCTTATGATGTTAGCTAATATAACGATATATTGTGTTTTCGCTGTAAAACACTTCAAAAATCGGAAATGTTGTCTGTATTCACAAGATATCTGTCTTTCATTAGTTATCCACCATATGTTTTTCTGAAATGTTTTATGAGGTGTAATTAGTAGCCGACGTTGGTGTATGTATTTTCTCTGGCTACTCCCGGCTGGATTCAGACTGTAGCTATGTATTAGCATTTTTGGGTAGCATCAATGTAAAACTGATTTATAGCTAAAATATGCACTTTTTATGAACAAAACATAGATTTATTGTGTAACATGTTATATGACTGTCATCTGAGGTCGTTTTTTCTGGGCTCTTTAGGTTGGTTTTAGTTTATTTCGGTTGGTTGTGCATGCTACTTCAATCATAATTCATACTTCATAATCATAATTCATACGTGTCTGTCCACTTTTGTATTTGGTGGTGAGCTAACATAAATATATGTGGCGTTTTCTCTGTAAAACATTTAAAAAATCGGACATGTTGGCTGGATTGACAAGATGTTTATCTTTCAAATGCTGTATTGGACTTGTTAATGTGTAAAAGTTAAATATTTTTAAAAAATAGATTTTGAATTTCGCGCCCTGCAGGGGTGTCATTTTCGGTCCGAGGTCGGGCTTGCACGCCAAACAGGTTAAAGAGTTTGAGTTTTGTGGTCTGTATATTTTGTAATCTCCTTGTGGATACTATGGGTTGGAGAGTTTGTATTTGGCCTGTATTTCATTCAATGTTGTTTGTATTCTGTATCTTCATTCAATGCAATTGAATTCACGTCGTATAAATAATTGGAGACCGGTGTAGGAATTTGTAAGAGGGGGGTTTAATACTCAACCAAAATATTCAACATGAAAAGGGGACAAAGCCCAAAACAAACACGTAAACAAAAGAGCTAAAGGTGGCTGGAGGTGTGTGGTTATACCTCTAATAAATATACAGGACGAGGCCCGTAAGAAGAATACACGGGACGAGATCCGTAATAACGAGTGCACAATACACGCAGCACAACAGCCGAAATAGCAAAGAACAGGTACTCACAGACCAACGGACATGGGAACAAAAACCGACCAGACAAAGGTGAACAGAGGGCACATTTATGGTTGAACTCGTAAGTTTACATACACCTTCGCCAAATACATTTAAACTCAGTTTTTCACAATTCCTGACATTTAATCCTTGTAAAAATTCCGTGTCTTAGGTCAGTTAGGATCACCACTTTATTTTAAGAATGTGAAATGTCAGAATAATAGCAGAGAGAATGAGTTATTTCAGCTTTAATTTATTTCATCACATTCCCAGTGGGTCAGAAGTTTACATACACTCAATTAGTATTTGGTAGCATTGCCTTTAAATTGTTTAACTTGGGTCAAATGTTTCGGGTGGCCTTCCACAAGCTTCCCACAATAAGTTGGGTTTGGCCAATTCCTCCTGACATGGCTGGTGTAACTGAGTCAGGTTTGTAGGCCTCCTTGCTCACACACGTTTTTTTCAGTTCTGTCCACAAATTTTCTAAAATATTGAGGTCAGGGCTTTGTGATGGCCACTCCAAAACCTTGACTTTGTTGTCCTTAAGCCATTTTGCCACAACTTTGGAAGTATGCTTGGGGTCATTGTCCATTTGGAAGACCCATTTGTGACCAAGCTTTAACTTCCTGACTGATGTCTTGAGATGTTGCTTCAACATATCCACATCATTTTCCTTTCTCATGATGCCATCTATTTTGTGAAGTGAACCAGTCCCTCCTGCAGCAACGCACCCCCACAACATGATGCTGCCACCCCCATGCTTCACGGTTGGGATGGTGCTCCTCGGCTTGCAAGCGTCCTCCTTTTCGTCCAAACATAACGATGGTCATTATGGTCAAACAGTTCTATTTTTGTTTCATCAGACCAGAGGACATTTCTCCAAAAAGTACGATCTTTGTCCCCATGTGCAGTTGCAAACCGTAGTCTGGCTTTTTTATGGCGGTTTTGGAGAAGTGGCTTCTACCTTGCTGAGCGGCCTTTCAGGTTATGTCGATATAGGACTCGTTTTACTGTGGATATAGATACTTTGTACCTGTTTCCTCCAGCGTCTTCACAAGGTCCTTTGCTGTTGTTCTGGGATTGATTTTCACTTTTCGCACAAAAGTTTGTTCATCTGTAGGAGACAGAAGGCATCTCCTTCCTGAGCGGTATGATGGCTGCGTGGTCCCATAGTGTTTATACCTGGGTACTATTGTTTGTAAGAGATGAACATGGTACCTTCAGGCATTTGGAAATTGCTCCCAAGGATGAACCAGACTTGTGGAGGCCCACAATTTATGGAGTGTGGAGGCCCACTGATTTCTTTTGATGTTACCATGATGTCAAGCAAAGAGGCACTGAGTTTGAAGGTAGGCTTTGAAATACATCCACAGGTACACCTCCAATTCACTCAAATTATGTCAATTAGCCTATCAGAAGCTTCTAAAGCCATGACATAATTTTTAGGAATTTTTCAAGATATTTAAAGGCACAGTCAACTTAGTGTATGTAAACTTCTGACCCACTGGAATTGTGATTAAGTGAATTATAAGTGAAATAATCTGTCTGTAAACAATTGTTGGAAAAATGACTTGTGTCATGCACAAAGTAGATGTCCTAACCAACTTGCCAATACTATAGTTTGTTAACAAGACATTTGTGGAGTTGTTGATAAACAGGTTTTAATGACTCCAATCTAAGTGTATGTAAACTTCTGACTTCAACTGTATCTACGGCATACTAATCAGGAGGATGGGAACCAGGTAATGAGACCAGACAGTCCGGGGTTCGTGGTGATGATCCAGTTCAGAAACGAAGGCCGGCGACGTAGACCTCCGGAACTGGAGAACGGAATGAGCAGCAGTACCGGGGGGATCTGTGGTAGTCTTTAAGTAGACCTCCGGAACTGGAGAACGGAATGAGCAGCAGTACCCGGGGGATCTGTGGTAGTCTTTAAGTAGACCTCCGGAACTGGAGAACGGAATGAGCAGCAGTACCGGGGGGGATCTGTGGTAGTCTTTAAGTAGACCTCCGGAACTGGAGAACGGAATGAGCAGCAGTACCCGGGGGATCTGTGGTAGTCTTTAAGTAGACCTCCGGAACTGGAGAACGGAATGAGCAGCAGTACCCGGGGGATCTGTGGTAGTCTTTAAGTAGACCTCCGGAACTGGAGAACGGAATGAGCAGCAGTACCGGGGGGGATCTGTGGTAGTCTTTAAGTAGACCTCCGGAACTGGAGAACGGAATGAGCAGCAGTACCGGGGGGGATCTGTGGTAGTCTTTAAGTAGACCTCCGGAACTGGAGAACGGAATGAGCAGCAGTACCCGGGGGGATCTGTGGTAGTCTTTAAGTAGACCTCCGGAACTGGAGAACGGAATGAGCAGCAGTACCCGGGGGATCTGTGGTAGTCTTTAAGTAGACCTCCGGAACTGGAGAACGGAATGAGCAGCAGTACCGGGGGGGATCTGTGGTAGTCTTTAAGTAGACCTCCGGAACTGGAGAACGGAATGAGCAGCAGTACCGGGGGGGATCTGTGGTAGTCTTTAAGTAGACCTCCGGAACTGGAGAACGGAATGAGCAGCAGTACCCGGGGGGATCTGTGGTAGTCTTTAAGTAGACCTCCGGAACTGGAGAACGGAATGAGCAGCAGTACCAGGGGGATCTGTGGTAGTCTTTAAGTAGACCTCCGGAACTGGAGAACGGAATGAGCAGCAGTACCCGGGGGGATCTGTGGTAGTCTTTAAGTAGACCTCCGGAACTGGAGAACGGAATGAGCAGCAGTACCCGGGGGGATCTGTGGAAGTCTTTAAGTAGACCTCCGGAACTGGAGAACGGAATGAGCAGCAGTACCGGGGGGATCTGTGGTAGTCTTTAACAGTTGATTATATGATTTGTAATTGATCACGTTTATGTTTTTGCTGTTTATTCTTTGTTATAGCGCCAAACAGATTGGAGAAGTGGTTTATCCATACATCTCCGTTTTGGATAGATAACTCTTCGTGTTGTTGTTTGTTTAGTGTTTTCCAATTTTCCCAGAAGTGATTGGAGTCTATGGATTCTTCAATTACATGACGTGCTGTTCCTTCTTTTTTTGTATTGTATTTCTGTATTGTTTTATTGATAAACCATAGTGAAGGTTTTCTGGGTCTCTGTGTTCTTGGTTTTTGGTTGGACAGGTTTCTCAATTTCTTTCTTAGGTTTTTGCCTTCTTCATCAAACCATTTGTCATTGTTATAAATTTTCTTTGGTTCTCACCTTGGCATTTTTAGATTTGATAGGGAAGCTGAGAGGTCAAATATACTGTTAAGGTTTCTACTACCAAGTTTACACCTTCACTATTGCAGTGGAACGTTTTGCCCAAGAAGTTGTCTAAAAGCTAAATAATTTGTTGTTGCCTAATTGTTTTTTTGGTAATTTTCCACAATACTTCCTTTCCGTCTTTAGTATTTCTTAATCTTACTCAGTTCCTTTGGCTTTGATGCCTCATGATTGAATATTGCTCTGTTCAAGTAGAGTGTGATTTTGCTGTGATCTGATAGGGGTGTCAGTGGGCTGACTGTGAACGCTCTGAGAGACTCTGGGTTGAGGTCAGTGATAAAGTAGTCTACAGTGCTACTGCCAAGAGATGAGCCTGTAGGTGTACCTACCATAGGAGTCTCCTCGAAGCCTACCATTGACTATGTACATACCCAGCGTGCGACAGAGCTGCAGGAGAGTTGTGACCAGTTTTTGTTGGTTATGTTGTCGTAGTTGTGCCTAAAGGGGGGCATATGGGGGAGGGAATGCTGTCACCTCCAGGCAGGTGTTTGTCCCCCTGTGTGCTGAGGGGGGGGGGGGCATATGGGGGAGGGAATGCTGTCACCTGCAGGCAGGTGTTTGTCCCCCAGTGTGCTGAGGGTGTCAGGTTCTTGTCCGGTTCTGGCATTTAGGTCGCCACAGACTAGTACATGTCCCTGGGCCTGGAAATGATTGATTTTCCCCTCCAGGATGGGGATTCTAGTGGGGGGGGATATACTGTAGGTCGCACACAGGATGACACTTTTCTCTGTTGAGATCATTTCCTTTTGAATTTCTAGACAAATGTAAAATGTGCCTGTTTTGATTAATTCAATAGACTGAGATAGTTCTGCTCAATACCACATTAGCATACCCCCTGAGTCCCTTCCCTGTTTCACACCTGGTAGTTTGGTGGATGGGACTACCAGCTCTCTGTAACCTAGAGGGCAAGCAGTGGGTCTATCTCCTCCATACCATGTTTTTTGTAGGACAACAATGTCTGTATTTCTGATTGCTTTGGTGAAGTCCAGGTACCTGCTTTTGAGTTCCTGCTTTCTCTCTGTCTCTCTCTCTCTCTCTCTCTCTCTCTCTCTCTCTCTCTCTCTCTCTCTCTCTCTCTCTCTCTCTCTCTCTCTCTCTCTCTCTCTCTCTCTCTCTCTCTCTCTCTCTCTCTCTCTCTCTCTCTCTCTCTCTCTCTCTCTCTCTCTCTCTCTCTCTCTCTCTCTCTACCTCTCCCTCTCTCTGTCTCTCTCTCTCTCTCTCTCTCTCTCTCTCTACCTCTCCCTCTCTCTGTCTCTCTCTCTCTCTCTACCTCTCTCTCAAATTCAAATTCAAATTCAAGCTGCTTTATTGGCATGAAAAACATTGTGTCAATATTGCCAAAGCAACAATGTATACAATATACATTGTAATACAATTAAAACAATGACAAATAATAATAATATAGAATTTCAGTAAATAATAATACAAAATTAAATATAAAAATAGTAACAATAAAATGGTAACAGTCAATAGTCGAATGTAATGTATGGTGTAATGCACCACTACCACCACCACCATCATTAAACTGCTATCATTACCAATACCACCCATACCATTACTATTTGGAATGATAAACAATAATAATAATACTAATAACAATAACAGTAATAACAATAACATTCCTAATAAGTAAGTTACTGCTTACTATGCAGATGTTATTATTCAGTGTCCCTCAGGCTATGGCAGGCAAATACATATTTGGCTGCAAGAGAAGCCATTGCTCCTTCGCCCATGAGTATTTTTAGTTTTTCCTCTGGGTTTAATAAGTAAAAATTTGGAATAAATGTAGTCATTTCTGTGAATAATGAATCTCTTGGTGAGGAATATTTATCACAGTAAAGGAGAAAGTGCATCTCTGTTTCAACCTCCCCTGTCGTGCAGTGACCACATACACGCTCCTCTTTGGGTAGCCATGTCTTTTTATGTCTGCCGGTTTCTATTGCCAATCGGTGGTCACTCAGCCTGTACTTGGTAAGGATCTGTCTCTGCTTCGAATCTCTGACAGAGTAGAGATATTCAGCCAATTCATATTCTCTGTTTAGGGTCAGATAGCAATTTAGTCGGCTTTGGGATTTTGTTTCGTTTTTCCAATGTTGTAAATATGAGTCCTTTGATTGGTTCATGATTTTGTTTATTGGAATTCTTTCTTTTGAAGCAGTGCTGGTGTCAGCTTGGTTGGTTAGGTCCAACACCAGCTGACTGAGAGGGCTCGTTTCTGGGCTCAGCTCTTGGGTTTGAAGTGCTTTAAATTGCAGACTCGAATTTGGACTTGAATTTAGATGTAGCCAAAATTTTAATGATCTTTTCTGTATTTTCATTATTACTGGAAAGCGGCCCAATTCTGCCCTACATGCATTAGTTGGTGTATTTCTCTGGACTTGTAGGATTTTCCGACAGAATTCTGCATGTAAGGTTTCAATTGGATGTTTGTCCCACATTTTAAAGTCCAGTTTATTGAGTGGCCCCCAAACCTCACTTCCGTAAAGAGCTATTGGTAGGATTACACTGTCAAATATTTTGGTCCAAATTCTAATTGGGATGTTGATTTTGAATAATTTCATTTTTATTGCATACAATGCTCTGCGGGCTTTTTCTTTGAGTGCATTCACTGCCCTATTAAAGTTTCCCGATGCAGATATGGTCAGACCAAGGTAGGTGTAATTTTTTGTGTGTTCAATGATGGTGTTGTTCAGGGTGAATTTATATTTGTGTTTCTGACATCTGTTTTGTTTTTGGAAAATCATGATTTTAGTTTTTGGGAAATTTACTGCCAGGGCCCAATTATGGCAATATTGCTCTAGAATATTAATGTTCTGTTGAAGACCTTCTTTGGTTGGTGATAGAAGTACCAAGTCATCAGCATATAGCAGGTATTTCACCTCTGTGTCAAATAGTGTGAGTCCTGGGGCTGGAGAATTGTCCAACATCTCTGCTAATTCATTGATATAAATGTTGAAAAGATTTGGACTCAAACTACAGCCTTGTCTCACACCTCGACATTGTGAAAAGAATTCTGTTCTTTGGTTTTTGATTTTTATTGCACACTTGTTTTCTGTGTACATACATTTTATTAAGTCATACACCTTACCACCAAGCCCACTTTGGAGAATTTTGTAGAATAGCCCTTCGTGCCAAATAGAATCAAATGCTTTTTTAAAGTCAATAAAGCAAGCAAAGATTTTGCCCTCTTTTTTTTGGTGGACGTGTTTATTAATTAGTGTGTGTAAGGTGTATATATGATCAGTAGTGCGATGGTTGGCGAGAAAGCCAATTTGACATTTAGTTATTACATTTTTTTCTTGAAGAAAGGTTTGGATTCTTGAATTCAAAATGCTACAGAAAACCTTTCCCAAGTTACTGTTTACACAAATTCCCCTGTAATTATTGGGGTCTGATTTGTCTCCACTTTTGTGGATAGGGGAGATGAGCCCCTGGTTCCAGACATCAGGGAAGCAGCCAGAAGTTAAAACCATGTTGAACAATTTAAGCACAGCATTTTGCAGCTCAGGTGTGCTGTTTTTCAGCATTTCATTTCTGATGTTGTCTAGACCACAAGCCTTCTTTGATTTAATAGATTTGAGCTTTTCAGTTAGTTCTTGTTGGGTTATTGGGTAATCTAATGGATTTTGGTTATTTTTAATGACTGATTCAAGGATGTTCAATTTTTCTTTAATTTCTAATTGGTTCTGTTTTAAGTCTTTTTCTGGGATGTTTTTGTATAGATTATCAAAATAAGTTTTCCAAATTCCTACATCTTGTATGGCTAATTCTTGTGGCTTTGTTGTGCTTAAATTGTTCCACATGTCCCAGAACTGATTTTGGTCAATTGCGTTTTCAATTTCATCAAGTGTCTTGTTGGTATAATTCAGTTTCTTGCGTTTCAGTGTATGTTTATACTGTTTCAGAGTTTCAAAGTATTCATATCGTAGCTCTGGGTTGTTTTGCTGCTTATGTTTTTTGTTTGACATTTGTCTTAGGTGTTTTCTAATTGTTTTACATTCATTATCAAACCATTTGTCAGAAACATTTTGTTTTTTGTTTCTGATGTTGCATTTCTTTGGTTTGCTCAAATTTGCTTTCGATGCTGCTTTTTGGAATATGCAGTTGATGTTTAGAGTAGCCGAATTGACACCATCTTTATTGTTTTGGTATTGTGAGTTATTGAAAAACTGTATAGAGTTCATCATTTCTTTTGAGTTCAATGTTTCAATGAATCTCTCTGCACTGTTTGGAGCCCATCTGTATGATTGGTTTATGTTGAAGAGTTTATTGGGCAGTTTTTTTGAATGAATATTGCCGGTTAATTTCTTCAAAAACACGTTGATCTGACTGTGATCTGACAATGGTGTCTGTGGTCTGACAGTGAATGCACTAATGGAGGAGGGGTCAATGTCCGTGATGGCATAATCGACTACACTTGTCCCAAGAGCTGAGCAGTAAGTAAACTGACCTAAAGAGTCGCCTCTGATTCTACCATTAAGCATGTACAGGCCTAAGGCTCGACAGAGATGCACTAACTCCTTCCCATTTTTGTTCAGTATTTGGTCAGGACTGTTTCTATTATTTATAATAGGGCTGCTGTACAAGGAGGGGTGACCAAATATGTGGTGGTTACCTCCCGCATCAGTGTAGTCAGGCTCAGAACCTGTTCTTGCATTGAAATCTCCACAAAGAAGCACTTTACCCTCTGCCTGAAATGTAATGATTTCTGTCTGGAGATTGTCAAAAAACTGATCATCATAATATGGTGAATCTGAAGGAGGAGCATAAGCTGCACATATGTACACGTCATTATCACAATAGATTGTACCTTTGTTAAGTTTTAGCCAAATGTGACTGGTACCTTTTTTCATTTCATTCAGTGCCAAGTCCTGCTTATGCCAAATGATGATTCCACCTGAGTCTCGGCCCCGTTTAACATTTTTATGTTTGATTGATGGTAGTAAACTTTCTCTATACCCTGAGGGACACTGAGTATCTATGTCTCCACGACACCATGTTTCCAGTAGGATTATGATGTCCTGTCCTTTGATGTTTTTAATAAATTCTGGATTTGTTGTTTTATAACCAAAATGTGAAGAGTAAAATCCCTGGATATTCCAAGAGCTGATAGTTAATGATCTCATTTATAATAAGTGATATTCACTGGTTTGAGTAAAGTACATTGAAAACAATACAAAATAATATATATATATATATATACATATATATATACACATATACATACACACACACATACACATATATATATATATATACATATATACATATACATACATACACACATATATATACATATATATATATATATATATACATATACATACATACACACATATACACACACACACACACACACACACACACACACACACACACACACACACACACACACACACACACACACACACACACACACACACACATACATACATACATACATACATACATACATACATACACACACCATTATATATAAATATTATTATTATACCGGTGCCAATAAAAAATTAAGAATAGTTGTAAACAAATTAATAAGAATGGAATAAGACTGCACAAAAAATAAGTACAATGCAATCTGCAACCCTGTGTGTGTGTGTGTGCGTGCGTGCGTGCCCCTGAATTAAAGGGTCTGTCTAGCTCAGTAGTCTGCATATTAGTTGCAGTAGTTGGCGCACCTCTCCTATCTCTGATTGTTCTAGGTGTCTTTTGCCAGAGGTTACCTCAGCATATGTAGGCTGATGATCTGAATGATACATGGTGTGGACTGCATCATGTGGTGTACTTCTCTGAAGGACAGTGTTCTGTCCGACCCTGGAGTAGTGGTCAAAGCTGTGTTGTGATGGGCCAGGTCCAGTAGAGATGTGTTGTGATGGGCCAGGTCCAGTAGAGCTGTGTTGTGATGGGCCAGGTCCAGTAGAGATGTGTTGTGACGGGCCAGGTCCAGTAGAGCTGTGTTGTGACGGGCCAGGTCCAGTAGAGCTGTGTTGTGATGGGCCAGGTCTAGTAGAGATGTGTTGTGATGGGCCTGGTCTAGTAGAGATGTGTTGTGATGGGCCTGGTCTAGTAGAGCTGTGTTCTGATGGGCCTGGTCCAGTAGAGCTGTGTTGTGATGGGCCGGGTCTAGTCGTGTTGTCCTGATGCGGGTCTGGTCTCGTAAATCTGTGTTGTGATGGGCCTGGTCTAGTAGAGCTGTGTTGTGAAGGCCCTGGTCTCGTAAATCTGTGTTGTGTTGGGCCTGGTCTAGTAGAGCTGTGCTGTAATAAGCCGTGTCTGGCTCTTTTCTCCTGGGGATGGTGGAGGTACTGTTGTTTCAGAAAGTGGGGCGGGGGACCTCTGTTGCTGGGGTGATGGGTGTGTGGGTCCCTGCCAAGTGTTGCATCTTTTAGGTCCTTGGCAAAGGTTCTGACACTGTCCTGATCAAGATGTACATTATCGTATAAGTGTTGACATGTCAGAGTGGGGTGGTGAGCCGTTCTGACGTTGAGTAGTGAGGCACAGTCCACAGTGATCTGTTGATTTATTTTGTCGATCAACTGTCCTGGGAAGTCTTTTCTTGGTAGGAGGGTGGACACAACTATATTGGTTGTTGGGAACACAGCCTGTGCCCGTTCTGCCACTCTTCTCACTGCCCCAGATACATCTTCACCTTTGGCATGAAGGTC